>NC_041380.1:13522904-13532861 GCF_002162155.2 Triticum dicoccoides
GATTCATCATGGCAAGCAGGCATGCCAAGTTTCGGTTATATCTGACATTCTATGCATTTTCTAGGATTTTTCCGATGAAAACCCCATAAAATACTGGTCGGTCGTGACGCAACATGCGTTTAGTGTCCGAATTCGTTCATATTTTGCAGCAGGGCCTACGACGTGCATGCCCACCCGCTGTCAAAATTACGTTTCGTTTCGTGCATGCCAGCAAGTACACCATGTTCAACCGAGACCGTTCGGGTAGACCGGTAAAGGCAATTCTAGAAGCACTTTTGCCCACATCCATGACACTCTATGCAGAACAAAAAAAGATTTATTTGATAGGTCTAGGTTGCACGCTAGACTTATGGACCATTTTTCACTAAAATAACGAGTGTAATGCACAATTTGTTCTATCTTCTCCCCCCGAATAAATCTCAGGTACAAACAGACGTGGGCCACCAACATGGCCGCTCCTCGTAAAAATCGGATCTATCAAACAGATCGTTGGATATCTCGTAATTTGCATTTTGGGTGCATCGTCCAACTCTCGACGGCGGCAGGCACGAACCAATCCGCGGTTCATCTACTATTTGTTGGTGTACGTTCATCAGGCGGCAGTGCATCTGCATATATCGTCTTCCGTCTCGACCAATCATCTTGCCTGGCCCGCTCATAAATAGCAGCACATACAAACTCTAACCATGCATAACCCTGAACACTTGAAGCTGATTTTTAGACTAAACACAAATTTGTGCTTACAAATCATTAAATAAGATGGAGCCAGTACATAGCAAAACAAACTGAGCTGATATGAAAAAAAATCAATAGTCGTCAAGTATCACGACCAAAGTGATAAGTGTCTGCAAGCAAACTAAACAAGGTTCAACGATAGCCATGGACGATAACAAAACATAAACTCTGTCACGCCAACTGATTTAACAAGTCCATAAAAATGTCTACTGCCAACATAGTTCTCGATCTTCTTGGGGCTCAGTTGATTGCTGTGACCACACTTGTGCCAGCTGAAATAACTTCGGTGCACGCGTGTATACCATCTGCATATAAGTTAAAATACGATATTGTATGATATATAAAAAAGAAAAACATACTTCAAACCCAAATCCATAAAAAGGACATGAACATCAACTTACAGTTGGTAATGTGCTTCTATCAATTTTATTTCCCTAAATCTGGACATTTGCGCCTGTCATGTTCGGAACTTTTACATGGGCCGGAACTTTTACATTGGCCGCAGCTTCTAGTTCTCTTCTTCCGCCCATTCGTTTCCCTCAACGTCTCCTGAAATGGCTTCATTCTCTTCTTGCATGGAGCACCTTTTGTGTCGACTATCTTTGGATCAAGGACTCACTCCGCTGAAGCTTGGCTTGCGGCAGAGTAGTGAGAGGGTATAAGACCAAATGTTGTCTCCTCGGTGTTATCCTCATTCTCGATGGGCCCATCGATGATGCTTTGGAGATAATCTTTCACCTGCTGCGAGCGCTCCCCGCTTTTTGATACTTTGAATAGGGCAATACTAGCTATGTTTCTCAGTTCACTGTAACGACTCATCTCTTCTGACCACACATGTGTATTTGCATTTCTCACTGACACGAATGCAGCCTTGGCTTCCATTGTCCACCTTTTGCTAACATAACATGGAGGAATGGTCGCTGCCCCTACGAAAACCAGAACATAAAAAATGTGCGTGCAAGGGATGGCTTCGCACTCCATCTTACGGCAAGGACAGAAGGCACCATTCATCAATGAACCATCAAAAGAACACTCTACAGAGAACGGACGTCTGCTCCCTCCTTCCGATCCATCTTTTAACACTACTTCATACCTGACCAAGTCATTTACTGTTGTTTGCTCTTGAATCACCCATGCACATGATCTTCGGATACAATCTCTTACCATATTTGAAAAAATTTGGTGTATAAATACGAGCATCATTTATCTCCAACAAACAAGCATCTATTCTAGTGAAAGGAACTGACTGTGAATATATTGCATCCAACTCGGCCCCATTCCTCCGCATACGTGATATGCAGTGCTCAGTGTGCTCCACCACATCAACCAACGACATTTTCCGGTCGAGATGATTGTGGAGCCTAGAGTTCAGACTCTCACTATGCTGGTTGCTCTGCATACCCAAGAAATATCGTCCCTACGGAGACCACCAAGTCCGTATCCCACTGCATTAGCCTTGTGAGCATCGTTCATCCGACGGTGAGACCGTAGAAAACCAGCTTGGTCCAGGTCGGCTAGCGGGTGGTTATGGACATCAACAAACTTCTTAACAAACCACTGACCCCTGTCTGCATCATGTTCGATCTCAAGCGTAGCTTTGCAACCACAATGGGTCAGCGCCCGTGGCTCCCTTTTTTGGACAGTCGCTTGAAAGTACTATTCCAATCGGTGCCCTTCTTTAGAGCAGCAGAAACGTCTTGCTTTCACCTCTCTGGTGCCCTTCACGTACTCCTTGTCATCCAATCTGACACTAAAACCTTTTGCTCTTGCATATCTGTTGTAGTGCTCGTAACCTTTCTTCTCACTTGCAAATATCTGACTAACCATCATGTGATATTCTTCTATCTCCTTCAAGCTAGCACTATGACCATCCATCCTCCAAAGCTGCCATTATTAAGGCATCATACTTAGCGCATTTATTCTATCAATGTCATATAAATTGTCTGAATTTAGGTGATTCTTCAGATAAACAAAAAATTTAAACAGAAAACTAACACAAATTCTAGAGGAATTATAACCTGTCTTCAAAATCTGAAGGATAGGTTGTGCTGTACAAGTGTCACCCTTTATGACATTCTAGTTTATCTGACGCAAATTGAAAGTGATCCATGATTTCAACTAGTACGAGTGACACTGTATAACTGTATACTCTGATAAAGATCAATTTATGGGTCATGTATCCATACAGATTGCAAGATATGGCTGGAGAAAAACGGGCGACGAACCTGTTCTCTAATTATCCGGCGGGCGATTGTCTCGGCAGGTGGTGGCGCAGCCTAAAATTATACGGCGTGCGGGCGCGTCAGCAGGTGGCGGCGGTAGGAACCACTGGAGGGATGGCGAGGGCAGGACTCTTGTGGCGGGGTCGAAGAACGTCGACCTAGACAGCGAACGGCGGTGGCGCGCGGTGGTGTCGGACGGCGGTGCTCGGGGATGTCGGACGGCTGCAATCTCCTGGCCGGACGGGGGAGTGGAACGGCGCACGTCGGCTCTGAGACATCGGCCCAAAGCGGGGGTGTCCGACGGCGGCACGTCGGCACCACTCGGCGAACGGCGGTGGCGCGCGGTGGTGTCGGACGGCGGCGCTCGGGGATGTCGGACGGCCGCAATCTCCGGGCCGGACGGGCATGTGGAACGGCGCACGTCGGCCCCAAGCGGGGGGTGTCCGACGGCGGCACGTCGGCGCCGCGCGGCCTTATCGCGAGGGTTACGCCGCCACCACAGAAATGAAATGGGATTTAGATCGAGTGTTGCGCTTTGGACTGCCTGTGCGTGCAAAATTCAAAACTGCCCAGCGGACTGCAGTTTGGGAAATGACTTCCTTGCCCCTCCGTGCGGACGGCCAGATCTGCACGGTACTCCTGGGTGTCGTTTGCGAGTACCAGGGTACCGTAAAAGAGCTCTCACAGATAGAGCCCCTAAATGAATATGAGCTCTTCATTTCTCTTGATCCAAGGATTGATGTCTATTGATACTCCAACGTGTGTATGAGAGTACCAACAAAAAAAGCGAGGGAGTACCTCGTCCTTGGGGGTAAAAAGGAAAACTGACTCTTATTCTTATTCTCATGGCTCATGGCTGATACAGTACATAATTGCTAATCGCTAGAACCTTTGCGAGATCCATATTTCTCATGCAATTGGAAACTCACCCGTGCGCTGAAGCAGGATGACTAGGGTGAGGTGGGATCATCAAGATGGCCGGAGATCTATCATGTCGGCACTTCATGTGTACAAATGTGCACCTGATCAGATTGACTTGGTTCAAACGGAAGGATGGGGAGTGGCTGCTTTGATTAGAATCTGTCGCATTGATGAACGAACGTCTTGCGAGCCTGATATCTCTGTGTTTTAGTTTCATTTGTAGATGTTAGAGATTTTGTGTGGTTTTCGAGAACCTGTAGCCAAGTTCTGTTTGATCGGTAACTTTCAGCGCATAGAAAACATATGCATCGATTAGAAATCAAGAAAGGACTTAATTAAGAGGAGAAAAGACTAAACTACCCTTCTAAGTGAAGGGTCGGACTTAAGTGGTACTCCATCTCTGCTTGAGGGAGTACCAGGGTATCGTAAAAAAGCTCCTCTGCTATAGTCCGCTATAGCCTTTTCAGCAGAGTGCCGCTAAATGGCCGCCTTCACAAATAGCCCGCTATAGCCTGCTATAGCCCGCTATAGCCTGCTATAGCCCGCTATAGCTGATTTGAAAGCTTGCCACTATTTTCCATAGTCCGCTATTTAAAACATTGGTTTTAACAGCCTGCATGTTTGTCTTCATGTCATCATTCATTGTCCATTTCATCAATCATCATGCAGCATCTGTTCTGCACACACTCTCTTCATTTTAAGTGTGTGGTGTTTGGGGTGCGCTTCCGCCATGCTCTTGACAGCATCCTCTGCAGCCTCCACATTTGAAGCTCTCGAGTCACGGCAATCCATCTCTATATCCAACAGAGCAAGACTAGAGAGGTGTTGGAAGCCAAAATCATCCAAAACACCATCACCACGTGCTGACTTGAACTGACTTAGATGAATCTGCATTGGAATCTTCTTGAGATTTGGCATGGCACCTGCTTGAAACGTTAACCCTGTGACACCGGAGTTGAGCGCAAGCACCTGCAACTGTTGAAACCCTGCATCATTAGCGATAACAATGGGCCTTATGTCGCCACTCAATTGGAGCAGAGTGGGTATTTTTCCAACCATCTCAACAACCTGCTGCTCTATCTTCATCCCACCAGTAACAGATAATTCTTCTAGGTTGGGAAGTGAATGTTGGAAATTCTTCCACAGGATCGATCACATCAAATCACATGATGAACACGCACACACAAAACTTATAGCCAAGGGCCCTTGTCGTGCCCTTGTTTTCCTCTTTATTGCTTTTCTCCTTTTCTCTCCTTAATACAATAAACTCACGCAATAGTTGTGCACCAACCGACCCAGGACGTCAAACCGACTTGTACTTGTTCTGCACTCCGAACCGAACACGACTAGTAATTTTACTCTAACACAAACTAAGCCATGTTGCCTTTTCCTAATCTAAATACCCGGCAACGCTGATCGCACCTTTACTAAACTTAGCTACCCAAACCTACTAGCACACGGACTAGTACTATATATATCTGACTCAACACAACTATTATCACATACGTGACCACTTAGTAGTAAATCCATCAAAACTAAACTGGGTATTGTTTGGATTACCTAACAGTGAAACCAGCCATTTGGTTATCCAGCAAATTTGCCCACGGCATAGGCAAATTGTTCGGATGCTACTGAGAGCAGGGAAGGACGGATGTCCTTTGAGGACATCTTCTTCTTCGAGAAAAACAGTGATATAAAGGTTGCGAAGTTTGCATGCATCCAATTCACAGAGTGAGGACACTAGCTTTTCTCCCTTGCAACTTGATTTGTCAAGTTCACTGGTGTCCCAACGAATGCGTAGCTTTCTCCGATTTTTCAGTTTGCCGTGCTCTTCCAGACACTTCACTGATTGCAGGAAGGTGTCTATGTTGCCAAGCTCTTGCAGGTTTTCCATTTTACCAACACAATCCGGAAATTTAGTTTGAACTAAAACAAACAGACGTGCCAATCATTTTAGCCGAGTAACCAATTCAGGTAGCTCTAGTAGTTATGTATTCCTCACATTTAGCGTCTCCAGATACTCCAAGTCTCTAATTTCTCTAGGAATCACGGTTATATTTGTCAAATGGATGTTCAAGTACCTGAGCTGAAATAATCTTCCAATATCAATGACATGATGATTTCCTAGTTCAAAGCATTGACCTATGTCCAGCACACGTAGAGCATTTAACTTCGCAAAGGAAGGCAGATATTTCCGTGAATTACCAATAGCACATAGTGATCTAGCATGTGATAAATCCAATTGCTTGACATTTCCTTGATCTTCATTTCCCATCAGAGACAACCGCCGGACTTTGCCATCAGCCTTAGGATGATTGCTTAAGAAAGTACAAAAGTTCTCTTCATTGGCTTTGTAAATGAGGAAATCAAGGACGGTATCATGGACTCGGCAATACAATGCCTTGCCATCATACCCGATGCCCACCGGTTGTGTTAAACTTCTATTGATAAGTTCACGGAAATATTCATCTCCTAATTTAACAAGATCTTCTCCTTCTCTACACTACTAGAGAAAACCTTATACACAGAATCTTAGCAGCAGCGCGGCACAAAAAGAGGCGCTACTGCAAATTAGTAGCAGCATGGTTAGGGAAAGCGCGCTATTAATGTAAATTTAGCAGTAGCGCGTGATGTTTAAACCGCGCTGCTACAAAAATCTATCGACAGTACACAACGACCTAACTTTACCAGCAGCGCGGCGTCAAGAAGCGCGCTACTGCTAATGCCATAGTAGTAGCGCGCTTTTTAGTCACGCCGCTGCTGCTAATTTTGAAATTGTCCACACGGTTGGCCCGTTTAGCCGTAGCGCGTGATAGGAAAGCGCGCTGCTGCTACGATCATAGCAGTAGCGCGTTTTTGCTCCCACGCTGCTGCTAAGACGCACCACCCACCACCTTTTTCCACCTCCCCCTCCCCATCTCCTCTCCTCCCTTTCCCCTACCTCCCACATCCTTCCTCTCTCACTCTTCTTCTTCCTCAATACTTCTCCCCCATTAATCTTCCTCTTCTACCTACCTTTCTCTCTCTTCATTAGTCATAACTAACTACACCACCTTCATTAATGCATCTCCTTTCTTTTTTTTCCTTCCCCCTCCACTAGTTGAAGTTGTCCCCTCCCGAATTAGCTAGCTAGGTAGATGTAGCATTTAGTTAAGTGACCTATTTGCCCCCTAACTAGATCTTTCTTTGTCAAGAAGAGCTTTGTGCACTTTTGATCTCCACACATCATCATCCACACCGTGTGCTCGATCTCGTAGCTAGAGGTGATTAAAATTTCATGCTTTTCCAAAATGGAAATATGTGTATCTGTGTGTGTGATATGATAATTGGGAAATATGCTGGAAATTGTGTGTGTGGAATGAGTTGACGCCAAATTGTGCTTTTGAGTTACCTATGTTTTGCCGAAATGTCGATTTATTTCCGTTTTGGCGAATTCCGGGCAAACTCTAGATCTATATATGTCCTATTTTTAGGTATATAGGGCTGGAATATCTCCGCTTCATAAATATTTAAATAGGAAATAACCTTAGATATTTAATACAATAAGGCTGGAATATCTCTGCTTCATAAATATTTAAATAGGAAATAACCTTAGGTATATAAGGCTGGAATATCTCCGCTTCATAAATATTTAAATTGGAAATAACCTTAGATATTTAATACAATCTGCATGCGTTTTCAAGGGCCATCCAATTTCTCACTGCTCAGCAAAAGCTTGATCCATCTAATTTTGTGTCAAGTATAGATCTAAACATTATTGAGGGGATGGTCAGAAGGTAATGAAGCGTAAAGGGATTAAGTAAAGTTCATTCACTTATGGTGTAAGTGACAGTTACTCACTCCGTCCCAAAATAAGTGTCGTTGGTTCTTGGGACGGAGGGAGTATGTACTCATGCATTATTTCGGAAAACCAGATCCGCATCATGTCATTATTTTCGCATTCGGTTTGAGTGTACATTGATGGCAGAATGGGAAGACCATCTTACTCTTAACCCTGGGCTGAAGTTACTTGCCTAGATGGTATGGTGATTTATCACATTAGGTAGTTACCTCCACGGTAAATAGATCTGGGTTGATCCTATTAGTTGTTTTCTTGGGTGAATTTCTGCTTATATTAGTTACATCCTCGAACATGTACATCATTAGTTCATTCTTGATTTTAATTGGAGTTCTGGTTTGGTATTATAATGACATGACCTGCATTATGGCTTCATGAAATACACACATGAGAATATAGATGTCACCGAGCGACTTTAATTTAGATTTTTATACGGAGTAATATTTGTATACCATGGTTTAACATTCTTGATTTCCATCAAAACCATACTGTAGCTACAGTAAGATCCAAACCATATTGTCCATTGCCAAAATCTTAACATCCTTGATTTCCATCAAAACCTGAGCTTTACAAAATCATGTCTAAAGGTTAAGTGATTTCAGTTTGAGAAACCTACTCAGTGTTCTACCATTTTCAGATAAATTCGACAAACTTCTGTTATGGTGAGTCTTACAATGGGTTTCAGTTTTGGGTAATGATGAATCATTGAGGACATATTTTTATAGCAGAGGGGCAAAATGGATCCATGTCAAAAAGTTCCTTTAGCATAACAAGGAACTGAAAAGTACTTTTGTTGGGAGTCCAAACGCCAAATTCTAATTTGTGAAGCCAAGGAGACCCACAAGTATTTTCACACTAATGTTTCGCCTTAAAAGACAATCTCAAACATTTTAAACGGTGCCGCTACCTTAGATTTCCTTTCATTTTGATTTACCCAAACATGAATAGTAAGTATATGTTATGAAATTATTTTGCAGTGTGTTATTTTATCCTCAGAGATTTACAGGTGTATGTGTGATTCAATGTACATTAATTATTTTTGCTTTTTTTGGCCGTAGTGATTAAATGGTGTAGGCTACGGGTGTAATCCACCTGTTTGGTGTACGAATCACTTATTGAGATGCTCCATCAACATTTGTGAATTCCTCATTTTGGCTCTAGGTTTAGTGGATCAACTTATCAAGCTTTGAGGAAACTGTCTGTTTGATGAGCTTGATTTTCTATATCTTGGCCAAAGTGATGCCCACGAAAGTTTTATCAATATGTACCTACTTGTGAAATTATTCTCTGGAGTAAACAGTTTCAAATTTTATCCTATGTAAAACATTATACTTACATCTGGATTACTCTATGAGAGCAGTTATAGTCTTCTTAATTGTGCCATTGCACTAGCATTTTCTCATTTTATTCTAGGCATTGGATGGCCTCTTATAATCCAATGAAAACTTTGCAATTGTCACTTAAGTTTAAGTCACAGTGAAGATGAGGAATGGTGAGTTCCTTTCATTATATGGCGAGTTGCTTTATCTCACTAATGGGCTATTGTCTGAAGTATGCAGGTTTGGGAGATATGGAAGGTGTGTATTTATCTTTGCTTATCCTGTCAAGCTATTTCCGTACTATAGCTCCTAAAACATAACCACTTCTGAATAGTACTTTTTAATTGTGTTGAAAATTTGCATATCAGTCATTATCACAAAGTAGATATATGTGGCCATTTTAGTTTTAACACGAGAGCTCTAGCTGATAGTCCTTTTTTTCCTCTGTATAATAAATGGCGCAACATCTGCACAGTCGTTTTTTTCCATATAATAAATGGTTGCACATAGCTGAGATGTCTCTATTTTTTTGGTTGTTGAAGTTTTCTTTCTCTATATTTATTAAGAGAGATGGCTGCTTTTAATCATATTCTAGATCAACGTTGCCAGCTAACAATCTGGTATCGAGTGTGTTACAACCATATTTAATGTATCTTATTGTGGTATATTTACCTAGAGCTAGCATGTCAATATCCATTTAGCATTGTGTCCTCTTGATGGCATCTATGTATGTATTACCAAAAAGAGCAGTTTGGTCGGCTGTCATTCTGTGGCATGGTGGTAGTGGTATTTTGTTGCGTTGGCTAAAGTTTTCTGTGAGAAATGATATCCTAGAAAAGAGAAAGAGTGGCTGCTAGACAAATGCTTTCTACCTAGGACCAATAAGACTTCTTTTTAGCTACTAGATGAAATTATCCATTCT
>NC_041380.1:13533354-13538157 GCF_002162155.2 Triticum dicoccoides
ATGCCATGTATTTTTGCACTAGATACAAACAAGAATACATAGATGAATAGCAAATAAGGACTTCCTTTCTAGAGGTTTTATATTTACCAGCTAACCTTAATAGCATTTTTTTCTTTTGTCATAATTTACGAAGACGCAATTTATACTGTAGGTTTTTACAGTTACAGTTAACTAATACTATGATGCATCTCTCACACATTTTTACCTGCAAAGTAATATCCACAATGTTTGTCGAGTAATTCCAAAGTAAGATGTGCTATATGTATAGAGTCAATATTTTCTCTCTTCGTTGTCCGCTATAGCGTTGTAATTGTTCTTGAATTTTTTTTATGGATGTTTACATGATAAGATATGTACACTTACCAAATGTGGTGAAAAATATGACAGCATGAGAACTCACAAAAAAGACAAATTATCCAAGTCTGAATACCATACAAATCACTACTCAGATTGTATCAATGTTTATTTGTGCAAGAGTCATATGATTACATTTTTGCATAGTTATTTTCATGTTGACATAGTATCAGGATATACTGATGATTTTATTTCATAAATATTTAGAACATTCTGGACTAGGTGAAGTGGAGAGAGAATATAGGTTCCATTTGCAACCATGTGAGCTAAATCTAGGTTCATGTTTGGACAAGTTAATTGAAATCATCGAACCACTCAAATTCATGCATGGGAGTAACAAATACTCCCTCTGTCCCATAGTATAAAATGTTTTTCAAGCTAAGTTCTTATATTACGGGACAGAGGGAGTATGTTTTTCAAGGTGATATATAGGTAGACTTATCGGACAACAAAAAACAAATTGTGAATCATGTAAATCTCAAGCATCCACTATTATCCATTAGATTATTGAAACTATTGATCCACGTGTACTTGCGTTTTGATGATTTTTTTAGGGTAATTGGTTTATTTTTAGGGGGGATATAAAGCACTGTAAAAATGATTTTGTTGTTCCTTGGGAGTGAGGTTGAAACATTCGTCTTTTATGCATCCCATATAATATCGCTTCATATTTGCTAAAGTTGTATTCACAATATTGTGATTGCTTTTAGACTGCCCTGGTAAATAATTGATAGTTTTACAATACAAGCAAGGTATATAATTGTCCCCAGTTCACATATGTAACCAATATTTAGAACAATAAAGAGTGCAACTGATGGATACTATCATGCAAGACAAATATTTCTTACATATCATCCCAAAACAAATATATTCGACATATCATCGTAAAGTGGATGATAAATGGAAAAATGATACAAAGAAAACGGCGCAGCAACGCGCGCGACTGGTTCTAGTAGTCAGGAATTTGGAATGAATACCGGAATTAATAGTCGGGTTGGCTTGGGAAGAAGGCGCTGAGTGCCGTTCTCCCATCCATCCACATGTTGTGAGCGTACATATCCTTGTGGAAGATTCCAAGCAGCATACAAGGACCCAACACAGGCTCTAGTCCTCGTGGCCTCTTTCTTTTTTCTACCAATTGTTCTCTCAACGACAGCCACACCAACCAACCACACCAATTAAGCTTGTAAAATGGGAATGGAGATGACCGACCACGCTGAGGATTGGCAAGTCCCGACATCGACATCGACATGAGAGGACAAACGGACAAGTGATTTCCTACTCTTTTTTTTACAGGACGAGTTGATTATTTACCTATTGTTACTTTTGTGCTCGTCTTCCTCATCCGCGTACACTCACATAGCCAAGCCAAAGCACGAGCTTCCTCCCTCCAAAGCTCTTGCAAGCAAGCATGAGGACTTGCTGTAAAAAACGCGTGTATATATTGATCTGAGGCAGGAAAAAGCTTTTGTGCCCGTCCTCGCTGTCCTCACAGCTCTGCCCCTCGTGCAGAGCCAAGGTGAGGGATTCTTCTTTTTTTAAGGGAAAAGTATATTTTTCATCCCTCAACTCTTTCGAAAGTATAGAAATGTTCCCTCAACTTCAAAACCAGCATATCTTAGTCTCTCAATTTTTTAAACCAGATAACTTTAGTCCCTCATACCGCTTTCGGTGGTGTTAGATGGGAAGCGTTCCTACTCCCTCGTGAAGGAGCCGCGTGTATACATTAATTTGAGGCAGGAAACGCCCCTGTCGTGGCTTACAAGAAGATACCGATCTCTTAGGGATTCGGTTTGTTACAGAGGAGATAGAAGAAGCTGCGAGAGAGGACGAAATAGAGTTAGTTTGAGATTACAAGAAATATATCTCTAAGTCTAACACCTCCCTGAATCTCAACTATCCTACATTAACATTCTTCTTGAATTCCTCGAAGGGCTTGACTGGCAAAGCTTTAGTGAATCCATCTGCAACTTGATCTTTGGAGGGAATGAATCGTATGTCTAACTTCTTTTCTGCAACCCTTTCTCTTATAAAGTGAAAATCAATTTCTATATGCTTGGTTCTGACATGGAACACTAGATTTGCAGAAAGATATGTGGCTCCTAAGTTGTCACACCACAAACATGACACACGATGCTGCTTAACTCCCTACTCATTGAGTAATGATTCAACCCAAATGATTCCAGCATAAGCATTTGCTAGTGACTTGTATTCAGCTTTAGTACTTGACCTGGACACTATGGCTTGTTTTCTAGCACTCCAAGAAATGAGATTAGAGCCAAAGAAAACTGCAAAACCTCCAGTTGACTTTCTGTCATCACTGCATCCTGCCCAGTTAGCATAAGAGAAAGCACTAATAAGAGATGAGTTAGGACGTCTGAACTGAAGACCTAAACTCATAGTGTGCTTTATATACCGTACAATTATTTTAACAACTATCCAGTGTACAGTGGTAGGCGCATGAAGATACTGACAAACTTTGCTAACAGCAAAGGATATATTTGTTCTTGTTAGTGTCAGATACTGCAAAGCTCCTACTGCACTCCTGTATCTTGTGCTCTCTTCTTCCTTAAGTGGCTCTCCTTCAAAAGCAAAAAGTTTTTCTGAAGAAGATAATGGTGTGGGTGAGGGCTTACATTCCTTCATCCCCATACGAGCTAGAAGTTCAGTGGCATATTTTTCCTGATTCAGTACTATACCATCTTGAATCTTCTTAACTTCAATACCTAGAAAGAAGTCTATATCACCAAGGTCCTTCAAGGCAAACTATGAACTCAGATCACTCAAAAGAGCATTAGTGGCACTTTGTGAAGAGCTTGCAACTATCATATCATCAACATATATTAACACAAATATAGTTGTATTCGCTTTGTTATAAATAAACAGCGATGTATTAGCCTTGGATGCAACAAAACCAAGATACTTTAACTGAGAACTCAACCTTGAATACCATGGCCTTGGTGCCCGTTTCAAACCATAAAGTGCCTTGTCAAGCTTACACACATAATGAGGTGTTTTCTTTCTTTCATATCTAGGTGGTTGTCTCATGTAAACCTCCTCTTCCAGAACACCATGCAAAAACGCGTTCTGAACATCTAGCTGTCTCAAGCTCCATCCCCTGGACATAGAAATAGCTAGCACAAGCCTAATAGTTGCAGCTTTAACAACAAGACTAAAGGTGTCTTCATAGTCTCAACCATAATGTTGTTTAAAACATTTTGCAGGTAAGCGTGCTTTATACCTGTCAATTGTGTCATTTGCCTTTTTCTTGATTTTGTAGACCCACTTACAGTCAATAATATTTTTACCTCGTTTTCCAGGTGCAAGATGCCAAGTCTTGTTCCTCATGAGAGCTGAGTACTCCTCATCCAATGCATTTTTCCATCTTGGATCCATTAATGCATCTTCTAACTTTACTGGTTCTCCTGTGATACATAGCATACCGTACATTATAGTGTTGTCAGTTCCAACCTTTGGATTTCGTATACCTTTCTAAAGCCGAGTCATGACACGTGAAACCGTAGTTAGAGGCGGCACAGGAGTTGACGCAGCAGGATTAGCCGCAGAGGATCCCGGAGACGCCTCAGATCCGCTTTCCACAGCGAATCACTACTAGGGAAAACCTTATACACAGAATCTTAGCAGCAGCGCGGTTTAAAAACAAACGCTACATCTAATTAGCAGTAGCGAGCTTCAGGAAACCGCGCTGCTAATATCCCGGTAGCAGTAGCGCTCTAGGTGGAACAAGCGCTACTACTATCATTGCCACAGCGTTGCATCCAGGCTTGACATAGTAGTACTGCCCTTCCCCGGACGCGCTACTGCTAAAGTACTTAGTAGCAGCGTTTTTCTTCAAAACTCGCTGCTGGTAAGTATTGCACCTAATTAATTAAGTTTAGTCACATACTGCTAAGCGAACAAGGTGTTTACCACCTTAAATATGTTACTTCTCAAACTACCTCGAGCACTTTGGTCTTCATTGAACTATATGTGTAGGATTTGTGGCTGCAATATGAATGTTCACCAGTGCCTATACAGGTACTGTGAGGATTCATGTTGACTATTTATATTCTGCACAAAAAGATCAATGATGACCAATGTATATTTTTGATGCGAGCTTAGACTTAGCAGTAGCGTTTTTCTCTAAAACGCGCTATAGCTAAATTACCTATAGCGTGTTTCTTTAAGAGCGCTACTGCTAGTTTGACTTAACCACCCGCAGGCTCAAAATTTTGCTAAGTCCTCCTTCCCCCCTATTCCCCTACTCCTCTATCGCCGCCACCCGAGCCCGAGCCTGCCCTCACCGCCGCCGCCCGAGGCCGCCCTCAACCTCACCACCGCCGCCCGCCGCCGCTCTCGACCTCACCGTCGCCGCCCTTGACCTCACCACCGCCGCCCTCGACCTCACCGCTGCCGCCCGAGCCCGCCCAGGACCGCTGCCTCCCGATC
>NC_041380.1:13538644-13591425 GCF_002162155.2 Triticum dicoccoides
TGAATTAATAGAACTAATGTATTTTTAGTAAACTAGTTGAACTAGTTTAGTTTTAGTTGAACTAGTTTAGTAAGTAAATTAATAAACTAGTTGAACCAGTTGAATTAATAGAACTAATGTAATTTTAGTAAGAAAATTAATATACCTAGTTGAACTACTTTATTTTTAGAAAAAACTAGTTATTTTCTATTTATAGTAAGTTTATATTTAGTAAGAACTAGTTGAATTAATAGAACTAGTTGAATTAATAGAACTAGTTGAACATGTATATTTGTTGCTATTTTTTTAGTTTAAGCAATTATTTTGGATGTATTTGTGATAACTTGTAGGGTTTTTGTTTTTGCAGAAATCAAGGAGCCCCTCCATCATCCCCGCCATCATCCCCGTCAGTGACCCCCTCCGATAGATAAGGTGAGACCAGCCAAATCTCCATGTCAATATGAGTCCTATAAGATATGATGTAGATAAAAACATGTATATCTTGTGTTGCTCAAATAGGATATGTGGTTGCCCAAGTGGCCGGTCATGTTCAGGTTACACCTCCGAGTGGCCTATGTTTTGCTTGAGTGTTGATTAATTTCCGTTCCAGCAAATTTCAGGCGCTCGATATGTCCTTTTTTAGCAAAGTTCATGCTGGATTTTTCCGTGAATTTTGGCATGACTTACTCACTAGGGGAAGGAGGAGTAACGACCATCACCGACGGTCCAAATGTCAGAGAGGAATCAGTGAGGGAGAGTCTCCACCATATATAAGAGGACGAAGAATCCTGACTGTTGTCGTGGGCTTCTCCCTCGTTCCCGTGTGCTAGACATTTTGGTGTAATGCACTCATGGATGAAAGGAGGAGTGACCATCACCAACGGTCGATTGTATACACCACGTGAGCTGGGAGTTTTCAAGAAAAAGACTTGACAGACTGATAGTCAACCCGTGATGAATAATAATGTTCTAATTTAGTTTTTGTGTACATATATTTAATTGTACAAGTTTAATCTTTGAATTATGAACATAGGAAATGTCGTACTCGGACGACGAAAGTCTCCCGGGGGAGTGCGACTGGTGCCACGACGACCGAGGTATGTGCGACAGGTTCCTTGACCTGGACGAAGATCGGCGCTTCAGCATTAAACTCGAGGAGACCTTCGATGGTGAAGCAGTACGCAACGACGACAAGTGTTTTTTTCGTAATTAAGCACGACTCCAACTCTTTCAACGTGTACTTTTCATATTTTGCAATTCGACTAGCTTGTCCTATGTTATGCAAGAGCTATGTCTTGGAGAGGATGGGTTTTGAAGACCATGAAAGTATGGAAATGAAGAAATTTGACCTAAGGACCCATCATGTCATGGATTTTGAAGTAAATATGTACAATTCTGAGAGCATAACCCATTTTGGTTGCAAGAATTGGGAAGCACTTTGCGAGATGTATGGTTTTTATGAGGGTATGCTTCTCACCATGGATCTTGGTGATCCTGACACCGCCAAAGACAATTTGGACATTTGGGTCCTTGTTGATACACTTCCAATTCTTCCCCTATGTGAGCTTCTCAAATATAGTTATTAAGTAATTTATATTGTTTATTTCAAAATAGTAGACAGCTTATTTCCATTGATAGCTTACTTTCATTCTTCAAAGAATGTGCAAAAGATGGTAGACAGAACCAACTACACCGAAGGCTCTAAGTTAACTTATCAGCAGAAAAGTCATCTGGTCGCATATTGTACTGATCTTGAGAATTACAATGCCTACTATCAAACTCCTCAACATTATGGTCAATACGTGCCACTAGTGCACGTGTTGAACCACGATAACTTCCATGGAGATATCCTGGTAAGATTTTTTACTATTACGACATCCATGCATCTTTTGCATACTTCTAAAACTAGTACATCATTGCTAACTATGAAGTTATTACTATGTTTTTCAACAGAGAATCCCGACGGATTGTGTGCCTCATTTGATGTATCAGAATGGTAGCCTTCATGTTTTGAACATACAACCAGGTCATCCTACGAATCTCAACTGTCCATACCAGATTTCTAAAAAAGTGGAGACATGGTAATCAAAGAATGGAAAAAATGTATGGACAGTCGTAAGGAGGTTCTTGGAAGCAAGATTGTGCGAAAGGCAAGAATTGGAGACAGGATAATCGCCATTCTCCATATTGGAGAGTCAGGGGCTGATACGTCTCCAACGTATCTATAATTTTTGATTGCCCCATGCTATATTATCTACTGTTTTGGACATTATTGGGCTTTGTTATCCACTTTTATATTATTTTTGGGACTAACCTATTAACCGGAGGCCCAGTCCAGAATTGTTGTTTTTTTGCCTATTTTAGGGTTTCGAAGAAAATGAATATCAAACGGAGTCCAAACGGAATGAAACCTTCGGGAACGTGATTTTCTCACCGAACATGATCCAGGAGACTTGGACCCTATGTCAAGAAACAAAGGAGGACGCCACGAGGTAGGGGGGCGCCTACCCCCCCCCCCCAGGCGCGCTCTCCACCCTTGTGGGCCCCCTGTTGCTCCACCGACGTACTCCTTCCTCTTATATATACCTACGTACCCCCAAACAATCAGATACGGAGCCAAAACCCTGATTCCACCGCCGCAACTTCCTATATCCACGATATCCCATCTTGCGGCCTGTTCCGAAGCTCCACCGGAGGGGGTATCCATCACGGAGGGCTTCTACATCAACACCATAGCCCCTCCGATGAAGTGTGAGTTGTTTACCTCAGACCTACGGGTCCATAGTTATTAGCTAGATGGCTTCTTCTCTCTTTTTGGATCTCAATACAACGTTCTCCCCCTCTCTTGTGGAGATCTATTCGACGTAATCTTCTTTTTGCAGTGTGTTTGTTGAGACCGATGAATTGTGGGTTTATGATCAAGTCTATCTATGAATAATATTTGAATCTTCTCTGAATTCTTTTATGTATGATTGGTTATCTTTGCAAGTCTCTTCGAATTATCAGTTTGGTTTGGCCTACTAGATTGATCTTTCTTGCAATGGGAGAAGTGCTTAGCTTTGGGTTCAATCTTGCGGTGTCCTTTCCCAGTGACAGTAGGGGCAGCAAGGCACGTATTGTATTCTTGTCATCGAGAATAACAAGACGGGGTTTTTATCATATTGCATGAATTTATCCCTCTACATCATGTCATCTTGCTTAAGGCGTTACTCTGTTTTCATGAACTTAATACTCTAGATGCATGCTGGATAGCGGTCGATGAGTGGAGTAATAGTAGTAGACGCAGGCAGGAGTCGGTCTACTTGTCTCGGATGTGATGCCTATATACATGATCATACCTAGATATTCTCATAACTATGCTCAGTTCTGTCAATTGCTCAACAGTAATTCGTTCACTCACCATAAAATACTTATGCTCTTGAGAGATGCCACTAGTGAAACCAATGCCCCCCGGGTCTATCTGTTGGGTTCGTAGTAATTTCAAAAAATTTCCTACGCACACGCAAGATCATGTGATGCATAGCAACGAGTGGGAAGAGTGTTGTCTACGTACCCACGCAGACCAACTGCGGAAGCGTTGACACAACGAAGAGGAAGTAGTCGTACGTCTTCACGATCCAACCGATCAAGCACCGAAACTACGGCACCTCCGAGTTCGAGCACACGTTCAGCTTGATGACGATCCCCGGACTCCGATCCAGCAAAGTGTCGGGGAAGAGTTCCGTCAGCATGACGGCGTGGTGACGATCTTGATGTACCACAGCAGCAGGGCTTCACCTAAACTCCGCTACAGTATTATCGAGGACTATGGTGGCTGGGGGCACCGCACACGGCTAAGGAATAGATCACGTGGATCAACTTGTGTGTTTCTGGGGTGCCTCTGCCTCAGTATATAAAAGAGCCAAGGGGGAGGGGGCCGCCGGCCAGGAGGAGGGCGCAGGAGGAGTCCTACTCCTCCCGGGAGTAGGACTCCCCCCCCCCAATCCTAGTGGGACTAGGATTCCCCGAGGGGAAAGAGAGAGAGGGGGGCCGGCCACCTCTCCTAGTCCTAATAGGACTAGGGGAAGGGGGGAGGCGCGCGGCCACCTTGGGCTGCCCCTTTTTCCTTTCCACTAAGGCCCATTAAGGCCCACATGGTTCCCGGGGGGTTCCGGTAACCTCCCGGTACTCCGGTAAAATCCCGATTTCACCCAGAACACTTCCGATGTCCAAATATAGGCTTCCAATATATCAATCTTTATGTCTCGGCCATTTCGAGACACCTCGTCATGTCCGTGATCACATCCGGGACTCCAAACAACCTTCAGTACATCAAAATGCATAAACTCATAATATAACTGTCATCGTAACCTTAAGCGTGCGGACCCTACGGGTTCGAGAACAATGTAGACATGACCGAGACACGTCTCCGGTCAAAAACCAATAGCGGGACCTGGATGCCCATATTGGCTCCTACATATTCTACGAAGATCTTTATCGGTCAGACCGCATAACAACATACGTTGTTCCCTTTGTCATTGGTATGTTACTTGCCCGAGATTCGATCGTCGGTATTCCAATACCTAGTTCAATCTCGTTACCGGCAAGCCTCTTTACTCGTTCTGTAATACATCATCCCGCAACTAACTCATTTAGTTGCAATGCTTGCAAGGCTTAAGTGATGTGCATTACCGAGAGGGCCCAGAGATACCTCTCCGACAATCGGAGTGACAAAACCTAATCTCGAAATACGCCAACCCAACATGTACCTTTGGAGACACCTGTAGTACTCCTTTATAATCACCCAGTTACGTTGTGACATTTGGTAGTACCCAAAGTGTTCCTCCGGTAAACGGGAGTTGCATAATCTCATAGTTATAGGAACATGTATAAGTCATGAAGAAAGCAATAGCAACATACTAAACGATTGGGTGCTAAGCTAATGGAATGGGTCATGTCAATCAGATCATTCTCTTAATGATGTGATCCCGTTAATCAAATAACAACTCATTGTTCATGGTTAGGAGACATAACCATCTTTGATTAACGAGCTAGTCAAGTAGAGGCATACTAGTGACACTTTGTTTGTCTATGTATTCACACATGTATTATGTTTCTGGTTAATACAATTCTAGCATGAATAATAAACATTTATCATGATTATAATGAAATAAATAATAACTTTATTATTGCCTCTAGGGCATATTTCCTTCAGTCTCCCACTTGCACTAGAGTCAATAATCTCGATTGTACCGTAATGATTCTAACACCAATGGAGCCTTGGTGCTGATCATGTTTTTCTCGTGGAAGAGGCTTAGTCAATGGGTCTGCAACATTCAGATCTGTATGTATCTTGCAAATCTCTATGTCTCCCACCTGGACTAGATCCCAGATGGAATTGAAGCATCTCTTGATGTGCTTGGTTCTCTTGTGAAATCTGGATTCCTTTGCCAAGGCAATTGCACCAGTATTGTCACAAAAGATTTTCATTGGACCTGATGCACTAGGTATGACACCTAGATCGGATATGAACTCCTTCATCCAGACTCCTTCATTTGCTGCTTCCGAAGCCGCTATGTACTCCGCTTCACATGTAGATCCTGCTACAACGCTTTGTTTAGAACTGCACCAACTGACAGCTCCACCGTTTAATGTAAACACGTATCCAGTTTGCGTTTTAGAATCGTCCGGATCCGTGTCGAAGCTTGCATCAACGTAACCTTTTACGATGAGCTCTTTGTCACCTCCATATATGAGAAGCATATCCTTAGTCCTTTTCAGGTATTTCAGGATGTTCTTGACCGCTGTCCAGTGATCCACTCCTGGATTACTTTGGTACCTCCCTGCTAGACTTATAGATCCTATCGCTGATGCATAGGGAACATCTTTCATATTCTCTCTATCTTCTGCAGTGGTCGGGCATTGAGTCTTACTCAATTTCACACCTTGTAACACAGGCAAGAATCCTTTCTTTGCTTGATCCATTTTGAACTTCTTCAAAATTTTGTCAAGGTATGTTGTTTGTGAAAGTCCAATTAAGCGTCTTGATCTATCTCTATAGATTTTAATGCCTAATATGTAAGCAGCTTCACCGAGGTCTTTCATTGAAAAACTCTTATTCAAATATCCTTTTTTGCTATCCAGAAATTCTATATCATTTCCAATTAACAATATGTCATCCACATATAATATCAGAAATGCTACAGAGCTCCCACTCACTTTCTTGTAAATACAGGCTTCTCCGAAAGTCTGTATAAAACCAAATGCTTTGATCACACTATCAAAGCGTTTATTCCAACTCCGAGAGGCTTGCACCAGTCCATAAATGGATCGCTGGAGCTTGCACACTTTGTTAGCTCCCTTTGGATCGACAAAACCTTTTGGTTGCATCATATACAACTCTTCTTCCAGAAATCCATTCAGGAATGCAATTTTGACATCCATCTGCCAAATTTCATAATCATAAAATGCGGCAATTGCTAACATGATTCGGACAGACTTAAGCATCGCTACGGGTGAGAAGGTCTCATTGTAGTCAATCCCTCGAACTTGCCAAAAACCTTTTGCGACAAGTCGAGCTTTCTAGACAGTATTATTACTGTCAGCGTCAGTCTTCTTCTTGAAGATCCATTTATTCTCAATTGCTTGCCGATCATCGGGCAAGTCAACCAAAGTCCATACTTTGTTCTCATACATGGATCCCATCTCAGATTTCATGGCTTCAAGCCATTTTGCGGAATCTGGGCTCACCATCGCTTCTTCATAGTTCGTAGGTTCATCATGATCTAGTAGCATGACTTCCAGAATAGGATTACCGTACCACTCTGGCGCGGATCTCACTCTGGTTGATCTACGAGGTTCAGTAGTATCTTGATCTGAAGTTTCATGATCATCATCAGTAGCTTCCTCACTAACTGGTGTAGGTGTCACTGAAACAGTTTTCTGTGATGTACTACTTTCCAATAAGGGAGCAGGTACAGTTACCTCGTCAAGTTCTACTTTCCTCCCACTCACTTCTTTCGAGAGAAACTCCTTCTCCAGAAAGTTTCCGAATTTAGCAACAAAAGTCTTGCCTTCGGATCTGTGATAGAAGGTGTATCCAATAGTTTCCTTTGGATATCCTATGAAGACACATTTCTCCGATTTGGGTTCGAGCTTATCAGGTTGAAGCTTTTTCACATAAGCATCACAGCCCCAAACTTTCAGAAACGACAACTTTGGTTTCTTGCCAAACCACAGTTCATAAGGCGTCGTCTCAACGGATTTTAATGGTGCCCTATTTAACGTGAATGCGGCCGTCTCTAGAGCGTATCCCCAAAACGATAGCGGTAAATCAGTAAGAGACATCATAGATCGCACCATATCCAGTAAAGTACGATTACGACGTTCGGACACACCATTACGCTGAGGTGTTCCGGGTGGCGTGAGTTGCGAAACTATTCCACAATTTTTCAAATGTACACCAAACTTGTAACTCAAATATTCTCCTCCACGATCAGATCGTAGAAACTTTATTTTCTTGTTACGATGATTTTCAACTTCACTCTGAAATTCCTTGAACTTTTCAAATGTTTCAGACTTATGTTTCATTAAGTAGATACACCCATATCTGCTTAAATCATCTGTGAAGGTGAGAAAATAACGATATCCGCCACGAGCCTCAATATTCATTGGACCACATACATCTGTATGTATGATTTCCAACAAATCTGTTGCTCTCTCCATAGTACCGGAGAACGGCGTTTTGGTCATCTTGCCATGAGGCACGGTTCGCAAGTACCAAGTGATTCATAATCAAGTGGTTCCAAAAGTCCATCAGAATGGAGTTTCTTCATGCGCTTTACACCGATATGACCTAAACGGCAGTGCCACAAATAAGTTGCACTCTCATTATCAACTCTGCATCTTTTGGCTTCAACATTATGAATATGTGTGTTACTACTATCGAGATCAACAAGAATAGACCACTCTTCAAGGGTGCATGACCATAAAAGATATTACTCATATAAATAGAACAACCATTATTCTCTGATTTAAATGAATAACCGTCTCGCATCAAACAAGATCCAGATATAATGTTCATGCTTAACGCTGGCACCAAATAACAATTATTTAGGTCTAATACTAATCCCGAAGGTAGTAGAGGTAGTGTGCCGACTGCGATCACATCGACTTTGGAACCGTTTCCCACGCGCATCGTCACCTCGTCCTTAACCAATCTTCGCTTGATCCGTAGTCCCTGTTTCGAGTTGCAAATATTAGCAACAGAACCAGTATCAAATACCCAGGTGCTACTGCGAGCATTAGTAAGGTACACATCAATAACATGTATATCACATATACCTTTGTTCACCTTGCCATCCTTCTTATCCGCCAAATACTTGGGGCAGTTCCGCTTCCAGTGACCAGTCTGCTTGCAATAGAAGCACTGAGTTTCAGGCTTAGGTCCAGGTTTGGGTTTCTTCTCTTGAGTAGCAACTTGCTTGCCGTTCTTTTTGAAGTTCCCCTTCTTCTTCCCTTTGCCCTTTTTCTTGAAACTAGTGGTCTTCTTGACCATCAACACTTGATGCTCCTTCTTGATTTCTACCTCCGCAGCTTTCAGCATCGCGAAGAGCTCGGGAATAGTCTTGTTCATCCCTTGCATATTATAGTTCATCACGAAGCACTTGTAGCTTGGTGGCAGTGATTGAAGAATTCTGTCAATGACGCAATCATCTGGAAGATTAACTCCCAATTGAATCAAGTGATTATTATACCCAGACATTTTTAGTATATGCTCACTGACAGAACTGTTCTCCTCCATCTTGCAGCTATAGAACTTATTGGAGACTTCATATCTCTCAATCCGGGCTTTTGCTTGAAATATTAACTTCAACTCCTGGAACATCTCATATGCTCCACGATGTTCAAAACGTCGTTGAAGTCCCGATTCTAAGCCGTAAAGCATGGCACACTGAACTATTGAGTAGTCATCAGCTTTGCTCTGCCAGACATTCATAACATCCGGCGTTACTCCTGTAGCAGGCCTGGCACCCAGCGGTGCTTCCAGGACGTAGTTCTTCTGTGCAGCAATGAGGATAATCCTCAAGTTACGGACCCAGTCCGTGTAATTGCTACCATCATCTTTCAACTTTGCTTTCTCAAGGAACGCATTAAAATTCAACGGAACAACAGCACGAGCCATCTATCTACAATCAAACATAAACAAGCAAGATACTAATCAGGTACTAAGTTTCATGATAAATTTAAGTCCAGTTAATCAAATTAATTAAAGAACTCCCACTTAGATAGACATCCCTCTAATCTTCTAAGTGATTACGTGATCCAAATCAACTAAACCATAACCGATCATCACGTGAGACGGAGTAGTTTTCAATGGTGAACATCGTTATGTTGATCATATCTACTATATGATTCACGCTCGACCTTTCGGTCTCCGTGTTCCGAGGCCATATCTGTATATGCTTGGCTCGTCAAGTATAACCTGAGTATTCCGCGTGTGCAACTGTTTTGCACCCGTTGTATTTGAACGTAGAACCTATCACACCCGATCATCACGTGGTGTCTCAGCACGAAGAACTTTTGCAATGGTGCATACTCAGGGAGAACACTTCTTGATAATTTAGTGAGAGATCATCTTATAATGCTACCGAAAATCAAAGCAAGATAAGATGCATAAAAGGATAAACATCACATGCAATCAATATAAGTGATATGATATGGCCATCATCATCTTGTGCTTGTGATCCCCATCTCCGAAGCACCATTGTGATCACCATCGTCACCGGTGTGACACCTTGATCTCCATCGTAGCATCGTTGTCGTCTCGCCAAGCTTGTGCTTCTACGACTATCGCTACCGCTTAGTGATAAAAGTAAAGCATTACATCGCGATTGCATTGCATACAATAAAACGACAACCATAAGGCTCCTGCCAGTTGCCGATAACTCGGTTACAAAACATGATCATCTCATACAATAAAATTCAGCATCATGTCTTGACCATATCACATCACAACATGCCCTGCAAAAACAAGTTAGACGTCCTCTACTTTGTTGTTGCAAGTTTTACATGGCTGCTACGGGCTTAAGCAAGAACCAATCTCACCTATGCATCAAAACCACAACGATAGTTTGTCAAATAGACTCCGTTTTAACCTTCGCAAGGACCGGGAGTAGCCATACTCGGTTCAACTAAAGTTGGAGAGACAGTCGCCCGCAAGCCACCTATGTGCAAAGCACGTCGGGGGAACCGGTCTCGCGTAAGTGTACGCGTAATGTTGGTCCGGGTCGTCTCGTCCAACAATGCCGCCGAACCAAAGTATGACATGCTGGTAGGCAGTATGACTTATATCGCCCACAACTTACTTTTGTTCTACTCGTGCATATAACATCAACATAAATACCCTAGGCTCGGATGCCACTGTTGGGTTTTGTAGTAATTTCAAAAAAATTCCTACGCACACGCAAGATCATGTGAGGCATAGCAACGAGTGGGGAGAGTGTTGTCTACGTACCCACGCAGACCGACTGCGGAAGTGTTGACACAACGAAGAGGAAGTAGTCGTACGTCTTCACGATCCAACCGATCAAGCACCGAAACTACGGCACCTCCGAGTTCGAGCACACGTTCAGCTCGATGACTATCCCCGGACTCCGATCCAGCAAAGTGTCGGGGAAGAGTTCCGTCAGCACGACGGCGTGGTGACGATCTTGATGTACCACAGCAGCAGGGCTTCGCCTAAACTCCGCTACAGTATTATCGAGGACTATGGTGGCTGGGGGCACCGCACACGGCTAAGGAATAGATCACGTGGATCAACTTGTGTGTTTATGGGGTGCCTCTCTCAGTATATAAAGGAGCCAAGGGGGAGGGGGCCGCCGGACAGGAGGAGGGCGCAGGAGGAGTCCTACTCCTCCTGGGAGTAGGACTCCCCCCCAATCCTAGTGGGACTAGGATTCCCCGAGGGGAAAGAGAGAGAGGGGGGTCGGCCACCTCTCCTAGTCCTAATAGGACTAGGGGAAGGGGGGAGGAGCGCGGCCACCTTGGGCTGCCCCTTTCTCCTTTCCACTAAGGCCCATTAAGGCCCATATGGTTCCCGGGGGGTTCCGGTAACCTCCCGGTACTCCGGTAAAATCCCGATTTCACCCGGAACACTTCCGATGTCCAAATATAGGCTTCCAATATATCAATCTTTATGTCTCGACCTTTTCGAGACTCCTCGTCATGTCTGTGATCACATCCGGGACTCTGAACAACCTTCGGTACATCAAAATGCATAAACTCATAATATAACTGTCATCGTAACCTTAAGCGTGCGGACTACGGGTTCGAGAACAATGTAGACATGACCGAGACACGTCTTCGGTCAATAACCAATAGCGGGACCTGGATGCCCATATTGGCTCCTACATATTCTACGAAGATCTTTATCGGTCAGACCGCATAACAACATACGTTGTTCCCATTGTCATCGGTATGTTACTTGCCCGAGATTCGATCATCGGTATTCCAATACCTAGTTCAATCTCGTTACCGGCAAGTCTCTTTACTCGTTCTGTAATACATCATCCCGCAACTAACTCATTTAGTTGCAATTCTTGCAAGGCTTAAGTGATGTGCATTACCGAGAGGGCCCAGAGATACCTCTCCGACAATCGGAGTGACAAAACCTAATCTCGAAATACGCCAACCCAACATGTACCTTTGGAGACACCTGTAGTACTCCTTTATAATCACCCAGTTACGTTGTGACATTTGGTAGTACCCAAAGTGTTCCTCTGGTAAAC
Source organism: Triticum dicoccoides (assembly GCF_002162155.2). Classification (NCBI taxonomy): domain Eukaryota; kingdom Viridiplantae; phylum Streptophyta; class Magnoliopsida; order Poales; family Poaceae; genus Triticum; species Triticum dicoccoides. The sequence goes on from NC_041380.1 coordinate 13,550,392, forward strand.
GGGAGTTGCATAATCTCATAGTTATAGGAACTTGTATAAGTCATGAAGAAAGCAATAGCAACATACTAAACGATCGGGTGCTAAGCTAATGGAATGGGTCATGTCAATCAGATCATTCTCTTAATGATGTGATCCCGTTAATCAAATAACAACTCATTGTTCATGGTTAGGAAACATAACCATCTTTGATTAACGAGCTAGTCAAGTAGAGGCATACTAGTGACACTTTGTTTGTCTATGTATTCACACATGTATTATGTTTCCGGTTAATACAATTCTAGCATGAATAATAAACATTTATCATGATTATAACGAAATAAATAGTAACTTTATTATTGCCTCTAGGGCATATTTCCTTCACTATCTTCATCATATTAATCTTCCAATACTTAGTTATTCTTACTTTGCTTTTACTTTACTTTGCATCTTTATCATAAAAATACCAAAAATATTATCTTATCATATCTATCAGATCTCACTCTCGTAAGTGGTTGTGTAGGGATCGACAACCCCTTATCGCGTTGGTTGCGAGGATTTATTTGTTTTGTGCAGGTGCGAGGGACTCGCATGTAGCCTCCTGCTGGATTGATACCTTGGTTCTCAAAAACTGAGGGAAATACTTACGCTACTTTGCTGCATCACCCTTTCCTCTTCAAGGGAAAACCAACGCAGTGCTAAAGAGGTAGCAAGAAGGATTTCTGGAGCCGTTGCCGGGGAGTCTACGAAAAAGTCAATATACCAAGTACCCATCACAATCCTTATCTCCCGCATTACATTATTTGCCATTTTCCTCTCGTTTTCCTCTCCCCCACTTCACCCTTGCCATTTTATTCGCCCTCTCTCTCTCTATCCTCCCTTTCTTTCTCTATTTGCCTATTTTTTCCCACTTGCTTTTTGTTTGCTTGTGTGTTGGATTGCTTGCTTGTCACGATGGCTCAAGATAACACTAAATTGTGTGACTTTACCAATACCAACAACAATGATTTTAATAGCACTCTGATTGCTCCTCTTACCGATGCTGAATCTTGTGAAATTAATGCTGCCTTGCTGAATCTTGTCATGAAAGATCCGTTTTCCGGCCTTCCTAGTGAAGATGTCGCTACCCAAATAAATAGCTTCGTTGATTTGTGTGATATGCAAAAGAAGAAAGATGTGGATAACGATATTGTTAAATTGAAGCTATTTCCTTTTTCGCTTAGAGATCGTGCTAAAGCTTGGTTTTCATCTTTGCCTAAAAATAGTATTGATTCATGGAATAAGTGCAAAGATGCTTTTATCTCTAAGTATTTTCCTCCCGCTAAGATCATCTCCCTTAGAAACGATATTATGAATTTTAAGCAACTTGATCATGAACATGTTGCACAAGCTTGGGAGAGGATGAAATTAATAAGACGTAATTTCCCTACTCATGGTTTGAATTTGTGGATGATTATACAAAAAATTTATGCCGGATTGAATTTTGCTTCTAGAAATTTTTTAGATTCGGCCACGGGAGGCACTTTTATGGAAATCACTTTAGGAGAAGCTACTAAACTCCTAGATAATATTATGGTTAATTATTCTCAATGGCATACTGGAAGATCTACTAATAAAAAGGTGCATGCGATAGAAGAAATTAATGTTTTGAGTGGAAAGATGGATGAACTTATGAAATTATTTGCTAGTAAAAGTGTTTCTTCTGATCCTAATGATATTCCCTTGTCTACTTTGATTGAGAATAATAATGAATCTATGGATGTGAATTTTGTTGGTAGGAACAATTTTGGTAACAATGCACATGGAGGAAATTTTAATCCTAGGCCTTATCCTAGTAATCCCTCTAATAATTATGGTAATTCCTACAACAATTCTTATAGAAATTATAATAAGATGCCCTCTGATTTTGAATCTAATATTAAATAATTTATTACTTTGCAAAAGAATTTCAATGCTTTGATTGAAGAAAAATTGCTTAAGATTGATGAGTTGGCTAGGAACGTTGATAGAATTTCTCTTGATGTTGATTCCTTGAAACTTAGATCTATTCCACCTAAGCATGATATCAATGAGTATCTCAAAGCCATGAGAATTTCCATTGATGAGTGCAAAGAAAGAACCGCTAGGATACGTGCTAAGAAAGATGCCTTTATAAGAGTGTGTTCTTCTAGTTCCTATGAAAATAAAGATGAAGATATAAAAGTTATTGATGTATCCCCTATTAAATCTTTGTTTTGCAATATGAATCTTAATAATGATGGGACTGAATATGATCCACCTTTACCTAGAAGGCGTTCCAAGAATTCGGAGTTTTTAGATCTTGATGCTAAAATTGATGAAAGTGGGATCGAAGAAATTAAAAACCTAGATGTTGCTAAACCCACTATTTTGGAATTCAAGGATTCTAATTATGAAGATTTCTCTTTGATTGATTGTATTTCCTTTTTCAATCCGTGCTAAATTCTCCTCACGCTTATAGGCAAAATAAAACGTTCACTAAACATACCGTTGATGCCTTGATGCAATCTTATGAAGAAAAACTTGAGTTGGAAGTTTCTATCCCTAGAAAACTTTATGATGAGTGGGAACCAACCATTAAAATTAAGATTAAGGATCATGAGTTCTATGCTTTGTGTGATTTGGGTGCTAGTGTTTCCACGATTCCAAAGACTTTCTGTGATTTGTTAGGTTTCCGTGATTTTGATGATTGCTCTCTAAACTTGCACCTTGCGGATTCCACTATTAAGAAACCTATGGGAAGAATTAATGATGTTCTTATTGTTGCAAATAGGAATTATGTGCCCGTAGATTTTATTGTTCTTGACATAGATTGCAATCCTTCATGTCCTATTATTCTTGGTAGACCTTTCCTTAGAACGATTGGTGCAATTATTGATATGAAGGAAGGAAATATTAGATTCCAATTTCCGTTAAGGAAAGGCATGGAACACTTTCCTAGAAAGAAAATTAAATTACCTTATGAATCTATGATGAGAGCCACTTATGGATTGCCTACCAAAGATGGTAATACCTAGATTTATCCTTGCTTTTTATGCCTAGCTAGGGGCGTTAAACGATAGCGCTTGTTGGGAGGCAACCAAATTTTATATTTATTCCTTGCTTTTGGCTCCTGTTTAGTAATAAATAATTTATCCAGCCTCTGTTTAGGTTGTGTTTTTGTGTTTAATTAGTGTTTGTGCCAAGTAGAACCGTTTGGAAGACTTGGGGAAAGTCTTGATATCTTGCTGTAAAAAACAGAAACTTTAGCGCTCAGGAGAACTGCTGCCATTTTTATTTGGAAAGTTCTATTTAGTTAATTCTTTTTGCAGATGATTAACAGATAAATTCCTCACGTCCAGAAATGTATTTTAGAATTTTTGGGATTACAGATGTTGCGCTAGCTACATATTACTAGAGACTGTTCAGTTTTTGACAGATTCTGTTTTTCGTGTGTCGTTTGCTTATTTTGATGAATCTATGTCTAGTAAAATAGTTTATAAACCATAGAGAAGTTGGAATACAGCAGGTTTAACTCCAATATAAATAAAGAATGAGTTCATTACAGTACCTTGAAGTGGTCTTTTGTTTTCTTTTGCTAACGGAGCTCACGAGATTTTCTACTTTAAGTTTTGTGTTGTGAAGTTTTCAAGTTTTGGGTAAAGATTTGATGGATTATGGAACAACGAGTGGCAAGAGCCTAAGCTTGGGGATGCCCATGGAACCCCCAAGATAATCTAAGGACACCTAAAAGCCAAAGCTTGGGGATGCCCCGGAAGGCATCCCCTCTTTCGTCTACTTCTATCGGTAGCTTTACTTGGAGCTATATTTTTATTCACCACATGATATGTGTTTTGCTTGGAGCGTCTTGTATGATTTGAGTCTTTGCTTTTTAGTTTACCACAATCATCCTTGCTGTACACACCTTTTAAGAGAGTCATACATGATTTGGAATTTGTTAGAATACTCAATGTGCTTCGCTTATATCTTTTTGAGTTATATAGTTTTGATCTAGTACTTCACTTATATCTTTTAGAGCACGGTGGTGGATTTGTTTTATTGAAACTATTGATATCTCATGCTTCACTTAGATTATTTTGAGAGTCTTAAATAGCATTGTAATTTGCTTAAATAATCCTAATATGCTAGGTATTCAAGATTAGTAAATTTTTCTTATGAGTGTTTTGAATACTAAGAGAAGTTTGATACTTGATGATTGTTTTGAGATATGGAGGTAATAATATCAAAGTCGTGCTAGTTGAGTAGTTTTGAATTTGAGAAATGCTTGTGTTGAAGTTTGCAAGTCCTGTAGCATGCACGTATGGTAAACGTTATGTAACAAATTTGAAACATGAGGTGTTATTTGATTGTCCTCCTTATGAGTGGCGGTCGGGGACGAGCGATGGTCTTTTCCTACCAATCTATCCCCCTAGGAGCATGCGCGTAGTGCTTGGTTTTTGATGACTTGTAGATTTTTGCAATAAGTATGTGAGTTCTTTATGACTAATGTTGAGTCCATGGATTATACGCACTCTCACCCTTCCATCATTGCTAGCCTCTTTGGTACCGTGCATTGCCCTTTCTCACATTGAGAGTTGGTGCAAACTTCGCCGGTGCAACCAAACCCCGTGATATGGTACGCTCTTTCACAAATAAACCTCCTTATATCTTCCTCAAAACAGCCACCATGCCTACCTATTATGGCATTTCCATAGCCATTCCGAGATATATTGCCATGCAACTTTCCACCATTCCGTTTATCATGACACATTCATGATTGTCATATTGCTTAGCATGACCATGTAGTTGACATAGTATTTGTGGAAAATCCACCGTCCATAATTCTTTCATACATGTCACTCTTGGATCATTGCATATCCTGGTACACCGCCGGAGGCATTCATATAGAGTCATATCTTGTTCTAAGTATCGAGTTGTAATTCTTGAGTTGTAAATAAATAGAAGTGTGATGACCATCATTCATAGAGCATTGTCCTAAAAAAGAGAAAGGTCAAAAAAAAGGAAGGCCATATATATATATATATATATATATATATATATATATATATATATATATATATATATGTGTGTATGTATGTATATCCACACTTGTGCTTCAAAGTAGCCCCATAAGCTTCATGATAGAGAGTCTTTTGTTTTGTCACTTTCATATACTAGTGGGAAATTTTCATTATAGAACTTGGCTTGTATATTCCAATAATGGGCCTCCTCAAGTGTCCTTGGTATTCGTCAGCAAGCAAGTTGGATGCACACCCACTTAGTTTCTTTTGTTGAGCTTTCGTATATTTATAGCTCTAGTGCATCCATTGCATGGCAATCCCTACTCCTTGCATTAACATCAATCGGTGGGAATCTCCATAGCCCATTGATTAGCCTCGTTGATGTTATACTTTCTCCTTTTTTGTCTCCACATAACCCCCATCATCATATTCTATTCCACCCATAGTGCTATATCCATGGCTCGCGCCCATATATTGCGTGAAAGTTTATAGGTTTGAGATTACTAAAGTATGAAACAATTGCTTGGCTTGTCATCGGGGTTCTGCATGATGAAAGCATTCTTATGTGACGAAAATGGAGCATGAATAAACTATATGATTTTGTAGGGATGAACTTTCTTTCGCCATGATATTTTCAGAGGACATAATTGCTTAGTTAGTATGCTTGAAGTATTCTTATTTTTATGTCAATATGAAATTTTATTTTGAATCTTTCGGATCTGAATATTCATACCACAATTAAGAAGAATTATATTAAAATTATGCCAAGTAGCACTCCGCATCAAAAATTCTGTTTTTATCATTTATCTACTCGAGGACGAGCAAGAATTAAGTTTGGGGATGCTTGATGCGTCTCCAACGTATCTATAATTTTTGATTGCTCCATGCTATATTATCTACTGTTTTGGACATTATCGGGCTTTATTATCCACTTTTATATTATTTTTGGGACTAACCTATTAACCGGAGGCCCAGCCCAGAATTGATATTTTAGGGTATCGAAGAAAAGGAATATCAAATGGAGTCCAAACGGAATGAAACCTTCTGGAACGTGATTTTCTCACCGAACATGACCCAGGAGACTTGGACCCTACATCAAGAAACAAAGGAGGAGGCCACGAGGTAGGGGGTGCGCCTACCCCCCAGGCGCGCCCTCCACCCTCGTGGGCCCCCTGTTGCTCCACCGATGTACTCCTTCCTCCTATATATACCTACGTACCCCCAAACGATCAGATACGGAGCCAAAACCCTAATTCCACCGCCGCAACTTCCTGTATCCACGAGATCCCATCTTGGGGCATGTTCCGGAGCTCCGCCGGAGGGGGTATCCATCACGGAGGGCTTCTACATCAACACCATAGCCCCTCCGATGAAGTGTGTGTAGGTTACCTCAGACCTACGGGTCCATAGTTATTAGCTAGATGGATTCTTCTCTATTTTTGGATCTCAATACAATGTTCTCCCCCTCTCTTGTGGAGATCTATTCGATGTAATCTTCTTTTTCCGGTGTGTTTGTTGAGACCGATGAATTGTGGGTTTATGATCAAGTCTATCTATGAACAATATTTGAATCTTATCTGAATTCTTTTATGTATGATTGGTTATCTTTGCAAGTCTCTTCAAATTATCAGTTTGGTTTGGCCTACTAGATTGATCTTTCTTGCAATGGGAGAAGTGCTTAGCTTTGGGTTCAATCTTGCGGTGTCCTTTCCCAGTGACAGTAGGGGCAGCAAGGCACGTATTGTATTTTTGCCATCGAGGATAACAAGATTGGGTTTTATCATATTGCATGAATTTATCCCTCTACATCATGTCATCTTGCTTAAGGTGTTACTCTGTGTTCATGAACACTACTAGGGAAAAGCCTAGCAGCAGCGAGGGTTTTGGGCCTCTCAGTAGCGCGGGTGTCAGCGCTACTAATAAGGCGCTACAGCTAACATACAGCAGTAGCGCCTATTGTCCCACGCTATTGCTATACATGAATAGCTATAGCGCTCTTTGGGAAAGGGCGCTACTGATATTATCTACAGCGCTGTTTGCTGCGATGCGCTACTGGTAAGGAGGCGCTACTGCTAAATTTCCCCCCTCGCTACTACTAGTTTATTTCCTGCATATTTGTTTTGTATTTGAGTAGGCTTTGTACAATAATCTTTAGCATATCATACACATACAAATGTAATCATAGCATATACATACAATTAGTCTCATCAAATCATGTCATCATCATAATCATCATCCAACACAAAGTGGTCTCTCGTCATCATCTCGAAAATAGCGATACAAGTCTCTATTACTTGCAAATACATCGTCATCCATCTAAACAATGATATACGCGAGAAGAGCTATCACTTTGAGAACATGAGTTCGTATCCCTCTCTCGCATTAGCGTGAACCTAAACTAACTATTGCCTGTCGCTAGGAAACCGGTACACCTAGGCGGCCTGACACTCCGGCCACTTGTCGTATATATACTCCTGGCGTAGCACTTCTTCGCCATCTATGATCTATGCACCTGCATCATCACATGAGTCGATGATTTGCAACATATATAGTTGAGCAGCAGAAAGAGATAGACTTGGCAAAAATAGAAACAGCATATCATAAGCATAAATAACAAAGTTCATCGTACCCCAAAATGCCCTAACTAGAGTAATTTTCGCTAGTCGAGGAGGAGTACGGTTTAATTACATCACAAATAAAGTTTCACCGTGCATAACTCAAAGTTTTGTCATACAGAAAGTATGGACTAAATGGACACGTTGTCATATATCGACAATCACTCCAACATGTCGTTCCATCCATCCAAGTCAGGGAGACACTACAAGAAACCTATTAATACATGACGGTTCTAATCCGTCACAGGCTAGGCAAAATCCGTCATGGGTGCCCATCCTTGACGGATTTGAAATCCATCATGTATATCGCGTCATAATTTGACATGGTGCTGTCCATGACGGTTTTTGACCGTCAAGGATCTACCCCAGGCCCGCCCAAGGCCCAAACCATTGTGAAGGAATAGACCGTCATGGACCAACGCCACGTAGAGTTTTCAATTAACCAACTAGAATGACGTGGCCGCCTACGTGGACACTATTTTTCGTCACAGAAATCGTCATGGATATCCTACATGGGGTAGCCCATTAGTTCGACCCGTTAGCCTATTTCATTCAGCCCAATTTTCAACAATTACATTTTAAAGCATGATGCGTTATGAATCATAATGCTAAGACAACGTATTTCCAAAGTGCCTCACGTGCACATATGAATCAATATATGCAGTCATCTGCAAGCATCTATAACATAGCAGTTTACAAAATCCTCCACGAAATGATAATTTACAACATAGATTAATAAAATATGACTCAGCAAAGTTAGAAAATAGTACAATCCAGTTCACACAAACAGAACATCTAAACTATTGACGTTGTTATTCAAGTTCTTGCCATCGGCCCTCCTGATGGAAACTAGCTATCATGTCGTGCGAATTTTGATGGGCAGCACCAAGTAGCCTCGTACGCAATCATACCTAGCATATTTACAAGACCATTAGATATTTGTAGATATGCATAGATTGTAAAATAAGAGAATTGTAACAAAGTAAAAATGAATAACTCATGCTCTCCAAAATTCTTAAATCTTGCAGTGCTACAAACGAAAATAACATAGTATCCACTACATATATAAGTTTCATGTAGATCCATATTAATTAAGACAACCAAGTTGTGGGTAAAAAAATTAAATTTTACGTACTTGTGCATATCATCCAAACAAGAAAAAGGAAAAAAATGGTCTAACAAAGGGGACAATACATACAACAGTGCACAAGATTCGTTCAATTATCATATGTCCAGTGATCCTTGATGATAAGTTATTAAGATAAAAGAAGGGATAGTTATGTGTTGAGAAAACAAGATCTACATACTTCTATAGTTGTGTCCAGTAATACATTATTTTTCCAGCCTTGTAAGTAGGCATGAATGGTTGAGGCGGAGGCGGTCATCGGGGGCTGGCGATCAGGTGCTTACAGTAGTAAAAAACAATTGCTTGACAAGTAAACTTCAAATGCCATGCAAAATAACTATAAGCTGTGGCCACTAATAAATCTATAAAACTAAGTGGCAAATGGTTCTCTGAAGAGATACTGGATAGGATGTATGAGTTATTGCTCTTAACAACATGCATGCTGGGGTTACTTTTAATTCAAGTGCATGAGAAGTTCACCACAAGATCCAAGGGGCACAAACAAATTAGTAGAAAATCACACCATGGTGAAAAATGCCTAACTCAGAAATAGATCAAATAAATATGTGCAGTTCAGTAGCAATTGAGCTAGGGAATGGAAATACTAGAGAAATCATAGGAGTGGTAGTAGAGAACCAATCCCTGGTTGATCGCGGAGCAGCTCCACCAATAGTTATCGCGTCCGCCCTCTCGAGCTCTATTGTGCGCCATGCAGCGGCACGACTGCTACAACACCACCTAGACCTACATCCAAAAAAACAGATATCATAATCAGCGAGATTACAGTGTTAATTGATCGTAAAAAGGGAAAACATCAGGGAAAAGATTTAGGATCAGACAGTAGACATCAACCCTTCTCGGCAAAACTATTGCGAAGGGCAACTGTCACAGCCCTAGCTTTAGCTCTGCTTGTGGCTAGTCTTGGTTGTTGCATCACGTTTACATGTTGCTTAAACTTGAAATGGGGATTGCCTAAACCCTAGCATCAAAGGAATTCAATAGGTTCAACTAAAATATTTCCAGTGTTTCCAAATGGCTTTCAAAAATGTTCATCATTTTCGGGAAATGCTAGAACAATAACCAGAGGTGTTGCACATTTTTGCATGACATATTTGGGCTCTGAACTAAATCATATAGTATTTGAATTTGGGCATTTAAATACTATAAAATAATTAAAATGTCCAAATAATCCTAAACTGAAATGTTCCATGTTGGATATATTCCAAACAGTGGCCATGAGTAGTTTGGAGATTTTTGAGTGTGCCTAAGTATTTTTAATAAAGCCTAGAACAAAATAACAAAATAGAAAAGAGAAATAAAATAGAAATAGAGAGAGAGAACCCCACCTGGCTTACCCAGGCCACTTATCTAGCTGGCCCAGCTGGCGGCCCAGCCATCTGGCCAGCCCACCGAGGGTACGGGCGTCCTCTTCCTCCTGCCAGAAGGCAGAGGAGAAGACAGCCACGGCGTCGTGGCGTGCCACGCCGGCAGCTGCCTGCCTGGCTGCCCCCTCATCGCCCTGGGCTTCCTCCGCAACGCCACGCGCCCCCTGGACCCTCTCTCAACCTCTCCCGTCTTCTCTCCCCTCCTCTGTCTCTCTCGCACACGACCACCCGAGCGCCACCGTCGCCGGCGCTCACCGTAGCCATGGCCACCGGCCCTCCCTAGTCCACCCAGCGTTTCCAGAGGCTCTGCCTCGACCCCCTCTCTCTTCCACCCCGAGCCACGCCACCGCGGGAGCCCCACATCGCCGCCACGAGTCGTCTTCCCCGAGCACGGCCGCCGGACTCCATCGACGGATTCGTCGCCTTCCGGTCGCCCACGAGCCAGCTGAGCCTGTCGTCGGCCTCACTGTGAGCTCCCGGTCCTTTCCCCCTTAACCACGCCGTCGTTTTCGCCCCGTAGCTCGCCGCCGCTGTGCCTCGTCGCCGTCGTGGCTAGAGCCATGGTAGCTCAAAGCCGAGCACACCGTTGTGCTCAGCATGCTTCCAGGAGCCGGGCGCGCCCACCCATTCGACCTACCGTGCCCCCTAGCGCCAACCCGCACCAACCCCGAGCTCCGGTAGCCGCCGCGAGCTTCGTTCCAGCAAGCTCCGGTGCCCCCGCGGCCATCCATCTGCTCCTCTGGATGCGGGAGAGCATGGGCTACGCTCCGGTGGTCTCCGCGAGTCCAGCCGCCATCTGTAGCTCAAGTCAGGCGAGCCTCCGCCGTTGTTTTGGTCGCCGATGGGTTAACTCCGGCCGTGCCGACGTGGCACCGTCATTAGTGGCTAATGATGCCACCAACTAACCCCCCCTCTCACTGAATACTGGGCCCCACGCCCTTAACTAACACCAGTTTAATTTCTGCTTAGTTTTATCTAATCCAGCAGGACCCACACGTCAGAGCTGACCGTGCTGAGGTGGATGTTGACCTGACCCCACATGTCTGTGACCCAGACAGCTCTGTGTCACTGACCAGTGGACCCCACTGGTGAGGTTTGACCTGGACGACGACTGTTGACCTGCTGACGTCAGCATGACCTAATGCTGACGCAATAAATCATTTTCTAGTTTTAAAATAAATCAGGAAATTCCAGAAATTGCCTAAACTTCTAAAAATCATAGAAATTCAACCATAGCTCAGAATGAAATAAATTATATATGAAAAATGATCAGAAAAATCTAATATATCCATCTGTACAACTTTCATGCATGTTTTAACAACTTAAAGTTGCTATATAAGACAATTTGAATAAATGGCATTTGAAATGCCTTATATGGAGTTTGAATTTGAACCTAGGGTTCAAACCAACTTCATTTAATATGGTTGCTAGTTGCATTAGCTCAATCAACAGCATATTGCCATGACATTATCATGCATCATATTTGTTGCATTGCATTGATTGTGTCCCTCTTCATTTGCCGGTAATTGTCCCCATTCTGTAGATGTTGTACCGGTGATGAGATCGATGACACCAATGAAGAACTATATTATCTTCAGAAGTGCCAGGCAAGCAAAACCCCCTTGTTCATTCCGATACAATCCCACTCTCTCGCTCATGCTCTCTTTTACTGCATTAGCACAACAACGATTCAACTGTTACATGTTGCGGTAGTTGAACCCCTTTCCTCTGCATGACCTGTCATTGCCATAGTAAATAGATGAAACCCACTAGCATGGGTAGGAGTTGTTTGAGCCCTGATGTGCCTACTCATTCATGTTTGTTTTTCATGCCTGCTACTGCTTAGAGTTGAGTTAGGTCTGATTCATCGGGGATGAATCGGAGGTGTGTAAACATGTCCTACTGTTGAGAGCTAAGTGTGTGAACATGATTTGGTAAAGGTAGCGGTGAGAGGCCATGTAGGAGTACATGGTGGGTTGTCTCATTGAAGCCATCCTCAGGAACTGAGTTCTGTGTTTGTGATCCATGAAACAGTTACTACCACGCATTGGGCCCGAAACCAATGGACCCTCTCGACTTCTTGATCACCCTTGTCCTCTATCCAGGAGTTGCAACTAGTTTCTGGTGTTTATAGGATATGTGTTGGCGGCCGTGCGTAGCGCTGACCCTAGGGGTGGGCTATGATGCGGTAGATACACCGTGGCATGGTGTACCGGGCGCCTGTTTGGTGTCTCGGGAACCCTGTTCACATCGTTCGGGGCCGTATGTGGAAACCTCGGCCGGACTCCCTGCGGATGGAACCTAGATAGGCGATAAACCTGGACTAGAGACTTGAGTGTTTAGGTAGGCCGTGGCCGACACCCTCATTGGGCTTCCGCTTGAAGGTTGTCGAGTACATGTCGTGTAAACGGCGGTAAGTGGTGAGAGCGTGTGTGAAGAAGTACACCCCTGCAGGGTTAACATCATCTATTCATATAGTCGTGTTCGCGGTAATGGACTTCTGGGTTGCCTATAACAGTTCATAGACAAGTGAAAGTAGATACTCTAAAATGCGCAAGATAAGCGTGAGTGCTATGGATGGCCTTCTCGTAGGGAGACGGAAGTGGATCCATAGTGGTGTATTGATATGGTGAATATGTGGAATCGTGTGCGCCACCTCAAAAGATTTACTTGCAGTCATAGTTTAGGTTAGCCACTGAGTCAAAGTTGGCTTGCTGCAGTTAAACTCCACCCCCCCCCCCTCGCCTTCTTGATACCGATGCATAAGTAGCTAGTCCTGATGTAAGTCTTGCTGAGTACTTTTGTACTCACGTTTGCTTAATTTATGTTTTGCAGAGAGAGACTTCAGTCTCGCTAGTAGTTTCGCGTGGACTTCGATGTTTAGCTTGATACCTCATCTACGATCTTGTGCCCTCGGCGGGATCTGGTAGATAGTCAGGCTTCTTAGCCTTTTTCATTTGTAGATGTCTTTTCTCAGACATGTTAAGCTTCCGCATGTGCTTTGACTTGTATGCTATGATTGTTGGGTCATGAGACCCATGTTTGTAATATCTCGCTCCTCGGAGCCTAATGAATAAATATTTGAGTTGTAGAGTTATGTTGTGATGCCATGTTGTATTTACACATATCGAGCATATTGTGTGTATGATTGAAATGCTTGGTATGTGTGGGATCCGACAATCTAGTTGTTTATCCTTGGCAGTCTCTCTTATGGGGAAATGTAGTCTAGTGCTTCCATGAGCCATAGTAGTCCGCTACAGCCCGGTTCACCGGAGTCCTGTTAGCCCAGCACTACTGCTCAGGACACTTGACTGGCCGGCATGTGTTTCACTTCGTTCCTGTGTCTGTCCCTTCGGGGAAATGTCACGTGGTGACATCCAGAGTCCTGCCTAGCCTGCTACAGCCCGGGTTCCTGGAGTCCTGTTAGCCCAGTGCTACAGCCCGGATTCACACGCTGCTGACCGACATGCTCGATGTGATTCATGTATGCCTGTCCCCATAGGTTAGTGCCGCTTTGGGTTCACGACTAGCCATGTCGGCCCGGGTTCTCTGTCATATGGATGCTAGCGACACTATCATATACGTGAGCCAAAAAGCGCAAACGGTCCCGGGCCATGGTAAGGCGACACCCGTGGAAATACCGTGCGTGAGGCCGCAAAGTGATATGAGGTGTTACCGGCTAGATTGATGTGACTTGGAATCGGGGTCCTGACAGCAACCTGGCTTGGACGCAGGGAGCACACGAGTTGAAGAAGAAATGTGTGTCACTGTGTTGGCAAGTGCTAGCTTGGTGTGTGCCTCCAGGTTGAGGGAGAGTGAACTAACATGGCATTGGTTCTAGTATTAGTAGGCGCACAACTAATGGTAGCAGTACTACATTTGCTTAGTACGCAAATGAACAGGTTTAAACCTCTGTATTATAACTGCAGTACCGCCACACTGTACCGATGTATTTTTCTTCTTAGATTCAGATTAAACTTAATTCTGGTTATATATATTCACCAAGCTGCAGTTGACAATATGGACAGAAGTGTATGGAGAAAACTCTAAATAGAACATGTCACCATATTAATACAGTAACAGAAATCATGTCCCCTATTTGATTAAATTATTCACCACTTGATTACATTGATTTATACTGAATTATATTTTGATAGAAAACTAAACTGAATGCATATAGAACACTTAATTATATAGATTTAGAGAACAAATATACATGAAACTGTCAAAAAATCTAAACTGAATTAGATCTTTGTATAAAATTAAACAAAAGTTGATCTTGATAGAAGCCCACATAGCACAGTGCAGCCGGTTGACGAACATGTGCCTTATGTCTCTACTGGGTACCCTACAGTGTAAAGATACAGAGAAAATTCAGTGTCAAAGATACAGAAAGGAAACCCGCAAACACAACTCATGGTCAACTGCACGCACACACATCTCACTTGTATACACGTCCATAGCCGCTGCCTCCACCATGTCAGCACGCACACACAACTTCCGAAGATTTGGAGAAGGTAGTAGCCAAGCTTAAGCAATCGATTGAAGAGGAAGGCCACGCAGGCTTCCCACCCTGCCCACGAACGGCTGTTATGACTACCAGCTTAGGAAAATGAAGCTGCCCTGTGGTCGAAGCATCATCTTGAGGCTATGCTGTCGAGGAAGCCAACAGAAAGGGCGGGAGCCACACCAGAATCCAGCGTCGGCTAGGGTACACTACGGCCTCCCGCGAGCCATTGTCCTAGACCGGCCACCGCACGGTCGCTCCGCTCCGACAAGGCCAACATCGGGGGTTGAGCCCAAGCTGGATCTGTGAGCACGCAAGACGCGGATCTCATCACTCGGGCTGCTGCCGCCGTCAAACTCGACAGATCAGCAGCACATGATGTGGATGTGTCGTGAAGATAGGGCGGAGGGGGGGATAGTTGCCACTAGGTGTGGGTGGAGAAAGGACGAGAGAGGCCGGGGAGGTGGGGACTGGTTCGAGGAATGAGAGACCGTCAGAGCGGTGGGTGTGCGGCGGACGGAAAGGAGTGGATCTGGGAGAAGGAAGAAGATGGGGGCGGCGGCGGAGGGAGAACGAGATGAGGGCAGGGAGGGGCTTAGGGTTAGATTTTATACGAGGAATGGGTTAGGCGGGCTCCAGCGGGCTTGGGCGGGCTTTGGGGTCGTACTAGGCCGGTTCATGACGGATTCCCAGATCGTCACCGGAAATCCGTCATGTATTAACTGATTTCTTATAGTGAGATAGTCCCCGAGCCTAGTGAAAGGCTTCAGGTCGAGACGCTGAGAGGCTATCCATGTTCGGACGTCTTCCCGCGACATTTGTCCTTCTCCGCAGAACATCCCTGTTTTTTTGACGACCTCCTTCATGATGATTTGGGCAAGTTCGCGCTGTATGTTATAGAACTCAGCTCGAAGTCGATGATCCTCGATATCTCCTATGTCCTTTGCCCATTGCAGAATATGGGCATCGCCGGAAGAAGGTGCCATGCGAAGGTTCTGGCGATCCCGTCTGTACTCCAGCATGTGGTGTAGGACATAGAATCCATCATTAAGAGAATCATTCGGTTGTTGGATGCAGCAGAAGTCGGTCTTATGGCCGAAGGCGACCCTGCCTCCCCTTATCTTCTTGTCCCTGACCTCTCCACCCATTGATTGGTAGTAATACATAGCACTGTCGAGAACATCCTTGATGTGGGTGTAATCCTTTTTGTGAATGTTCTTCGACGAGTCCAAGTAAAGAGCGTTGGAGAATCAGGGGTAGAGCATGATGAGGATGGCGCGCCCGCCGCTGCGCAAAATAAGTCCTCAAATTAATTAGCCTCCACTGTGCACATGAATGATTGAAATCGAAGGAAGGATAGCAGCGCGGATGACTTACACGGGATGATAAGGCACGAGAATCGCCCCCTTGTCCTTATTGGCGAGCATGAAACTGGCGATGTAATCCCTCGCGTATTCACGGTGCTTTGTGCAGACTCCCAAGAAGCCCTCGAGCATGTAGTACGGGTCAGTGACACAGATATGAGATATCTGCTCAACCCCGATGATGTAGTTCATGTGCAAGGCATAAAGGCAGACAAACGTAAAATCCAGCTTCTTCACGTGAAACATGTCGAATATGTAATCGAATCGGAGGAAGAACTTATCCGCGGGGAAGCTGTCGACGTACGACATTTGCCGCAGAAAGTTAACCACGTAGAGTGGGTATCCTGGATCTTTCGAGGCGATGAGGTCTTTCTCTACACGCAGCACATCGTCATGAAGTCTCTTTAGATCGCCGAATCTGCCCCATAGCGCTGTTGCAGGTAGGATTGGTTGACCGGGGATATGCCATTTATCCTCATCGGGGATATCTACACGATCCTGAAGCCGAGGCTGCTGAGGCGGCTGGATCATAGAAACAACTTTTTTGCCTTTCCTCGCTCTCTTGCTAAACTTCTTTACTACTGGTGGGTCGTCCATAATACGTTGAGACGGCAATTTAGGCACCGACTCATGACGCTCAAACCCTGAGGAGGCGCCAGTATAGACATACTGTTCAGTAGCGCCATCGTCGTCCTCATCCTCATCCATGGCGACGTCATCAGCGACTAATGGAGCCTCCTCCTTACCCCATTTGCTATCACCCAACCTGACACCTGACGCTAATTGGGTAGGTGGGGTGTTGATGTTCATACCTTGCTGAGGCTGCGTGCTCGTGGGTGTGCTCCCGGCCGCCTCCAGACGAAGCAGACTCTTTGGCCACAACAGGACCCACCCAGCATTGCAACAATCACCAAGCCTCCGCGGTGTCTCATCGTCATCCCCCAGTAGAACTGGAGGAGGCAAATTCTCATGGCCCGGTTTGACACTCGGGGGATGATACGTCTCCAACGTATCTATAATTTTTGATTGCTCCATTCTATAATATCTACTGTATTGGGCAATATTGGGCTTTATTATCCACTTATATATTATTTTTGGGACTAACCTATTAACCGGAGGCCCAGCCCAGATTTGCTGTTTTATGCGTATTTCAGTGTTTTGAAGAAAAGGAATATCAGACGGAGTCGAAACGGAACAAAATCAACTGGAGAAGTTATTTTTGAAAGGAAACACACCTGATGGACTTGGACCCCACGTCAGAAGATACAGGAGCTTCCCACGAGGGTGGGGGCGCGCCCACCCCCCTAGGGAGTGCCCCCCTGCCTCGTGGGGCCCCCGTGGCTCCCCTGACGTGCTTCTTCTACCTATATAACTCCATATACCCTAAAACTTCCAGAACGCAACATAGATCGGGAGTTCCGCCGCCAGAAGCCTCCGTAGCCACCAAAAACCAAGCTAGACCCGTTCCAGCACCCTGCCGGAGGGGGCAATCCTTCTCCGGTGGCCATCTTCATCATCCCGGTGCTCTCCATGACGAGGAGGGAGTAGTTCTCCCTCGTGGCTGAGGGTATGTACCAGTAGCTATGTGTTTGATCTCTCTCTCTCTCTCTCGTGTTCTTGAGATGATATGATCTTGATGTATCGCGAGCTTTGCTATTATATTTGGATCCTATGATGTTTCTTCCCCCCTCTTCTCTCTTGTAATGAATCGAGTTTCCCCTTTGAAGTAATCTTATTGGATTGAGTCTTAAAAGACTTGAGAACACTTGATGTATGTCTTGCCGTGGATATCTGTGGTGACAATGGGATACCGCATGCCACTTGATGTATGTTAAGGTGACCAACTTGCGGGTTCATGAACCTATGCATAGGGGTTGGCACACGTTTTCGTCGTGATTCTCCGATAGATCTTTGGGGCACTCTTTGAGGTCCTTTGTGTTGGTTAAATAGATGAATCTGAGATTGTGTGATGCATATCGTATAATCATACCCACGGATACTTGAGGTGACATTGGGGTTTTGGTTGATTTGTATCTTAAGGTGTTATTCTAGTACGAACTCTAGGGCTGTTTGTGACACTTATAGGAATAGCCCAACGGATTGATTGGAAAGAATAACTTTGAGGTGGTTTCGTACCCTGCCATAATCTCTTCGTTTGTTCTCCACTATTAGTGACTTTGGAGTGACTCTTTGTTGCATTTTGAGGGATAGTTATGTGATCCAATTATGTTAGTATTGTTGAGGGAACTGACACTAGTGAAAGTATGAACCCTAGGCCTTCTTTCCACACATTACAATACCGTTTACGCTCACTTTTATTACTTGCTACCTTGCTGTTTTTATTATTTAGATTACAAATACCTTTATCTACTATCCATATAGCACTTGTTTCACCATCTCTTCGCCGAACTAGTGCACCTATACAATTTACCATTGTATTAGGTGTGTTGGGGACACAAGAGACTCTTTCTTATTTGGTTGCAGGGTTACTTGAGAGAAACCATCTTCATCCTACGCCTCCTACGGATTGATAAACCTTAGGTCATCCACTTGAGGGAAATTTGCTACTGTCCTACAAACCTCTGCACTTGGAGGCCCAACAACGTCTACAAGAAGAAGGTTGTGTAGTAGACATCAAGCTCTTTTCTGGCGCCGTTGTCGGGGAGGTTAGCGCTTGAAGGTATATCTTTAGATCTTGCAATCGAGTCTTTTAGTTTCTTGTTTTATCACTAGTTTAGTTTATAAAAGAAAACTATAAAAAAATGGAATTGAGTTTGTCTCATACGCTTTACCTTTTTAATATCTTTCGTGAGTATGATGGAAAGGATAATTGTGCTCAAGTGCTAGAAGAAGAAATCTCTAAAATGTTTGGCACTAAATATTTGAATGATGAGCATGATTGCAATGTTGTTAGTACGAATTCTTTGAATATCCATGATGCTAATGATGATTGCACTAGTTATGATGAAAATGCCTCCTATAAACATGTCAATTTTTGTGGAGTAGACTGGGTCTGCATGTACACACCAAATAGGGAAGATAGATATTGCAAGAGGCATAAGTACTTAGAAACCAAATTGTTGCAAGAAGAGCTAGATGAATGTGCTGAAAATTTATCTTTTCTTAGCCCTACTTGTGAACTTCGCAATGAACGTGATCATTTTAGTACCCAATGCAAATTGTTTCATGAGCGTATCGTGTCCAAAAATTGAGATGACTTGATTTCCCTTCCACATCATAATGAACTTAGTTTGCTCTTGGGTTACGAATAAATTAAACGTAGAACTAAGGATATTCCAAAATTTTCCCTTGATAAAATTCTTCATTTTGATCTAGAGGAAATTTATATGTATTGCGTGGTGAATTGCATTGAAAATCCTTATATTGCCAATTACATAAAGAAAAGAAAATAAATAGAAGATGAAGAGAATGCTAACGAAAGGGAAGAGACTTCCCAATATTCTCCTATTATTTCTTATGATGAATCAGGTAACGAAGAGGAGCCCTCTATTCAACCAATCTCATTAACAAGGAGCTCCAAAAAGAGGATTGAACCCACACATGATGTGGTGAAGAAGAAGAAAAGAAAAAGGAAGAGAGGTAAAAAGGTATCTCTCCTAAATAAAGTTGCTCCTATTATTGTTGTGCCTCATGAAAATGATACACTTGATGATGATCTCTTTATGCCTATTGCTTGTTGTGATGATTATGATTGGGAAGATAATGACACTTCTTATGATCTTGAAAATCTTTTTCGCACTTGCTTGGAAGAATATTATAATTTCTACACTATTGGTGCTATCTATACTATTAATGATGAGAGTGATTATGCTTATGATATGAAAAGGCCCAAGCTTGGGGAAGCTATGTTTGATGAGGATAACATATTTGAGAATATATTTGCTGCAATTAATGTTTGTCCCAAGCTTGGGGATGGTATGTTTAATGATGATGATATTTTTAGCCTCTCAAGTTTTGATATGCAAAGTTGTTATGATGATAGCATGCCTTCTACTTACGATGATGAAAGTGGGTTTGGAAGAGTGTCAACTTTAGGAAGTAATGATCCCACTATTTTGGAGTTTGTTGAATCTTATAATATTTATGAAATTGGATTTGGAGAGGTCGTGACTTTATTTAGTGATGTATCCACTATCTTGGAAGAGGTTTCAATCGATTATGATGAGAACAAAGTTGCTACTTATGATGATTATTGTGATAAAACTTATGCTATAAAAAGTAGTAATTATATTTATAAAACTTGTCATGATTATGATTACCCCTTCTCTGAACATTACTCTTTTAATGTGTAAACAATTTATAGTATCCAAGTCTCTTATGATACTCCCACTATTCATGAGAAGAAACTTGCTTATGTGGAGAATAATAAAATTTCTATGCTTGTAGATCATGAAAAGAATGCTTTATGTGATAGTTATATTGTTGAATTAATTCATGATGCTACTGAAAATTATTATTAGGGAGGAACATATGCTTGTAGGAATTGCAATAGTATCAAGTTTCCTCTCTATGTGCTTAAAGTTTTGAAGTTATGCTTGTTTTACCTTCCTATGCAAGTTGATTCTTGTTCCCACAAGTTGTTTGCTCACAAAATCCCTATGCATAGGAAGCATGTTAGACTTAAATGTGCTAGTCATATTCTTCATGATGCTCTCTTTCTGTTTCAATTCTTATCCTTTATGTGAGCATCATTGAAATCATCATGCCTAGCTAGGGGCGTTAAACGATAGCGCTTGTTGGGAGGCAACCCAATTTTATTTTAGTTCCTTGATTTTTGCTCCTGTTTAGTAATAAATAATTCATCTAGCCTCTGTTTATATGTGGTTTTATGCTTTTAATTAATGTTTGTGCCAAGTAGAACCTTTGGGAAGACTTGGGGAAAGTCTTGTTGATCATGCTGTCAAAAACAGAAACTTTAGCGCTCACGAGAACTGATGTCATTTTTATTTGGAGAGTGATATTTATTTAATTATTTTTGAAAATTATTAATAGATAAATTAATCAGGTCCAGAAATTTATTTGAGAATTTTATGAGTTCCAGAAGTATACGTTTCATTCAGATTACTACAGACTGTTCTGTTTTTGATAGATTCTGTTTTCATTGTGTTGTTTGCTTATTTTGATGAATCTATGAGTAGTATCGGAGGGTATGAACCATAGATAAGTTGTAATACAGTAGGTTTAACACCAATATAAATAAGGAATGAGTTCATTACAGTACCTTATGATTGTAATTTGCTTTCTTATACTAACGGAGCTTACGAGTTTTCTGTTAAGTTTTGTGTTGTGAAGTTTTCAAGTTTTGGGTAAGGATTCGATGGACTATGGAATAAGGAGTGGCAAGAGCCTAAGCTTGGGGATGCCCAAGGCACCCCAAGGTAATATTCAAGGACAACCAAGATCCTAAGCTTGGGGATGCCCCGGAAGGCATCCCCTCTTTCGTCTTCGTTCATCGGTAACTTTACTTGGAGCTATATTTTTATTCACCACATGATATGTGTTTTGCTTGGAGCGTCAATTTATTTTGTTAGGATTTGCTTGCTGTTATTTAGAACAATGTTTTGCATATTTTATTTCAATAAAAGTGGCATTGATAGCCTTTACTATGCCTATGTTACAAGTATACATGTTGCTGTTTGAAAACAGAAAGTTTACCGCTGTTGCAATAATTCCCTAGAAATTTCAGAATGTGATAAAATGTTGAAAACTTTTGAATATTAAGATCTGATAAATTTATTACAGTGGGAATTTTCTTTCATAATTTTTGGAGCTAGGGAAGTATGGATGTTGCAGCATTCTTTACAGACTATCCTGTTTAGGCAGATTGCTGTTATGTTTGCATTGTTTGCTTCTTTAATGATTCTATTTGAGGATAGGACTATTAAATATGCAGAGGAATCTAGTATGAAATGTTGAATAATAATTTTAGTGATTTGCTACAGTAGATTATGATAAGGTTTTGGAAATGGTTTATACTAACTTATCTCACGAGTCCTTGTTGAGTTTTGTGTGGATGAAGCTTTTGAGATTTAGGGAGACCGTGATATGAGAGGAATTAAGGAGACACAAAATCTCAAGCTTGGGGATGCCCAAGGCACCCCAAGACAATATTTCAAGAAGTCTCAAGCGTCTAAGCTTGGGGATGCCCCGGTTGGCATCCCACCTTTCTTCTTGAACAATTATCGGTTAGTTTCGGGATCCTAAGTTTTTGCTTCTTCATATGATGCTTGGCATTATTAGATGTCATTTTCTTTTGCTTTGCTTGCTGTTTGAATAAAATACCAAGATCTGAAATTATTAAATGTTAGAGAGTCTTCACATAGTTGCACAATTATTAAACTACTCATTGATCTTCACTTATATCTTTCGGAGTAGTTTGTTGTTGCTCTAGTGCTTCACTTATATCTTTTAGAGCATGGTGGTAGTTTTATTTTGAAGAAATAGATGAACTCTCATGCTTCACTTAGATTATTTTGAGAGTCTTAAATAGCATGGTAATTTGCTTAAAATCCTAATATGCTAGGTATTCAAGAATAATAAAATTCTCTTATGAGTGTGTTGAATACTAAGAGAAGTTTGATACTTGATGATTGTTTTGAGATATGAGGATGGTGATATTAGAGTCATGCTAGTTGAGTGGTTATGAATTTGAGAAATACTTGTGTTGAAGTTTGTGATTCCCGTAGCATGCATGTATGGTGAACCGTTATGTGATGAAGTCAGAGCATGTTTTATTTATAGATTGCCTTCCTTATGAGTGGCGGTCGGGGACGAGCGATGGTCTTTTCCTACCAATATATCCCCCTAGGAGCATGCGCGTTGTACTTTGGTTCGATAACTAATAGATTTTTGCAATAAGTATGTGAGTTCTTTATGACTAATGTTGAGTCCATGGATTATACGCACTCCCACCCTTCCACCATTGCTAGCCTCTCTAGTACCGCGCAACTTTCGCCGGTACCATAAACCCACCATACACCTTCCTCAAAACAGCCACCATACCTACCTATTATGACATTTCCATAGCCATTCCGAGATATATTGCCAAGCAACTTTCCACCGTTCTGTTTATTATGACACACTCCATCATTGTCATATTGCTTAGCATGATCATGTAGTTGACATTGTATTTGTGGCAAAGCCACCGTTCATAATTATTTCATACTTGTCACTCTTGATTTATTGCATATCCCGGTACACCGCCGGAGGCATTCATATAGAGTCATACTTTGTTCTAGTATCGAGTTGTAAGTAAATAGAAGTGTGATGATCATCATTCAATAGAGCATTGTCCGCAAAAAAAAGAAAGGCCAAATACAAAAAAGAAGAAAGGCCAAATAAAAAAAGGGAAGGCCCAAAAAATAAAAATAAAATAAAAAGGGGCAATGCTACTATCCTTTTTTCCACACTTGTGCTTCAAAGTAGCACCATGATATAGCGAGTCTCATATATTGTTCTTCAAAGTAGCACCATGTTCTTCATATAGAGAGTCTCATATGTTGTCACTTTCATATACTAGTGGGAATCTTTCATTATAGAACTTGGCTTGTATATTCCAATGACGGGCTTCCTCAAAATGCCCTAGGTCTTCGTGAGCAAGCAAGTTGGATGCACACCCACTAGTTTATTTTGTTGATATTTCATACATTTATAGCTCTAGTGCATCCGTTGCATGGCAATCCCTACTCACTCACATTGATATCTATTGATGGGCATCTCCATAGCCCATTGATACGCCTAGTTGATGTGAGACTATCTTCTCCCCTTTTGTATTCTCCACAACCACCATTCTATTCCACCTATAGTGTTATATCCATGGCTCACGCTCATGTATTGCGTGAAGATTGAAAAAGTTTGAGAACATCAAAAGTATGAAACAATTGCTTGGCTTGTCATCGGGGTTGTGCATGATTTAAATATGTTGTGTGGTGAAGATGGAGCATAGCCAAACTATATGATTTTGTAGGGCTAGCTTTCTTTGGCCATGTTATTTTGAGAAGACATAATTGATTTGTTAGTATGCTTGAAGTATTATCATTTTTATGTCAATATGAACTTTTGTCTTGAATCTTATGGATCTGAATATTCATGCCACAATTAAGAAGAATCACATTGAAATTATGCCAAGTAGCACTCCGCCTCAAAAATTCTGTTTTTATCATTTACTTACTCGAGGACGAGCAGGAATTAAGCTTGGGGATGCTTGATACGTCTCCAACGTAACTATAATTTTTGATTGCTCCATGCTATATTATCTACTGTTTTGGGCAATCTTGGGCTTTATTATCCACTTCTATATTATTTTTGGGACTAACCTATTAACCGGAGGCCCAGCCCAGATTTGCTGTTTTATGCCTATTTCAGTGTTTTGAAGAAAAGGAATTTCAGACGGAGTCGAAACGGAACGAAATCTACTAGAGAAGTTATTTTTGGAAGGAAACACACCTGATGGACTTGGACCCCACGTCACAAGATACGGGACCTGCCCACGAGGGTGGGGGCGCGCCCACCCCCCTAGGGAGCGCCCCCTACCTCGTGGGGCCCCCGTGGCTCCCCTGACGTGCTTCTTCAGGCTATATAACTCCATATACCCTAAAACTTCCAGAACGCAACATAGATCGGGAGTTCCGCTGCCAGAAGCCTCCGTATCCACCAAAAAACAATCTAAAACCCTTCCGGCACCCTGCCGAAGGGGGCAATCCTTCTCCGGTGGCCATCTTCATCATCCCGGCGCTCTCCATGACGAGGAGGGAGTAGTTCTCCCTCGGGGCTGAGGCTATGTACTAGTAGCTATGTGTTTGATCTCTCTCTCTCTTGTTCTTGAGATGATACGATCTTGATGTATCGCGATCTTTGCTATTATATTTGGATCCTATGATGTTTCTTCCCCCCTCTTCTCTCTTGTAATGAATCGAGTTTCCCTTTGAAGTAATCTTATTGGATTGAGTCTTTAAAGACTTGAGAACACTTGATGTATGTCTTGCCGTGGATATCTGTGGTGACAATGGGATACGCGTGCCACTTGATGTATGTTAAGGTGACCAACTTGCGGGTTCATGAACCTATGCATAGGGGTTGGCACACGTTTTCGTCGTGATTCTCCGGTAGATCTTTGGGGCACTCTTTGAGGTCCTTTGTGTTGGTTGAATAGATGAATCTGAGATTGTGTGATGCATATCGTATAATCATACCCACGAATAGTTGAGGTGACATTGGAGTATCTAGGTGACATTAGAGTTTTGGTTGATTTGTATCTTAAGGTGTTATTCTAGTATGAACTCTAGGGCTGTTTGTGACACTTATAGGAATAGCCCAACGGATTGATTGGAAAGAATAACTTTGAGGTGGTTCCGTACCCTACCATAATCTCTTCGTTTGTTCTCTGCTATTAGTGACTTTGGAGTGACTCTTTGTTGCATGTTGAAGGATAGTTATGTGATCCAATTATGTTAGTATTGTTGAGGGAACTTACACTAGTGAAAGTATGAACCCTAGGCCTTGTTTCCACACATTACAATGCCGTTTACGCTCACTTTTATTACTTGCTACCTTGCTGTTTTTATTATTTAGATTACAAATACCTTTATCTACTATCCATATACCACTTGTTTCACCATGTCTTCGCCGAACTAGTGCACCTATACAATTTACCATTGTATTGGGTGTGTTGGGGACACAGGAGACTCTTTGTTATTTGGTTGCAGGGTTGCTTGAGAGAGACCATCTTCATCCTACGCCTCCTATGGATTGATAAACCTTAGGTCATCCACTTGAGGGAAATTTGCTACTGTCCTACAAACCTCTGCACTTGGAGGCCCAACAACGTCTACAAGAAGAAGGTTGTGTAGTAGACATCAGGGGGATCGGCCGGCTGTGGAACAATGGTTCCTTCGGCTCCATTATCGTCGCCTTCCCCACGTCCACCTTCTGGTCGCCGATGGTGTACAATATGGTGCACGGGGTTTCGTCGGCCTGCAAAGAAAAGTCTGCGACGTGAGACATCCGAAAGGCAACGAAAACGGGAGATTATACATTTATATTGAAGGGGGTCGGTGTGACAGATACCGTGAGGGCGTCGAGCTCAGCCAAAGACGAAGCACCGCCTAGCACGTCCGGTGCGGGAGCCAGTGCGGGAGCAGGTGCAGCTGCAGGTGCTGGTGCAACGCTAGTGGAGCTGCTCCCCGCCAAGAAGTCAGCGAGGGGAAAGTCCGCTGCATTTTTTTCTGGATTTTGCCTGGTCCAATTGAAAACGGCCGGAACCAAGGTAGTAGAAATATCTATAGCCACCGGTTTTGCGGCAGCTACCGTTGTTGCGACTGTTTGCGTTGATTTCTTCTCAACCGCAATCTCAACCCTCTTGTCGATGTTTTCTTCATTTAACCTCCGTCTTTCCTTTCACTCCTCCGTGGTCTCACGGTAGTACTTCTTCCCCGTGGCGCCGTCTCCGACACCGTGCACGCGTCCATACGACGGTCGAGTATCCACCTGTTGTTGTTTCAATATGTTCAACGCCCGGTTGAATGGAGTGTCCACGCCGGCCTCGGGGGAAGACGGTGAGGTTGCGGGCGTCCACGCTGGCAGGAGATGGCAGCGAAGTGGGGCGACGGCGAATTGGGGAGACGGTGGCGAGGGCGAGGGATTTGGGGAAGAAGTGGTGGCCTGGGGCGGGGGGCGCTGTTTAAGTGAAACGTAACAGTAGCGCGTTTTCGCGCTATAGCTAAGTTAGCTATAGCGCGTTTCTTGAAACCCGCTACTGCTATTCCTTTCTCCCTTTTTCCCTTTTTTCTTTTATTTTTCTTTACATTTTATTTTTTTCCTTTCTCCTTTTTCTATGTTTTCATTTTCATTTACTTTTCTACTTGTTTTTCACTTTATTTTATTTCCGGTAGCAGCAGCGCCTTACACGTAAGCGCGCTACAGCCAAGGAGAGTAGCAGTAGCGCTGGGCCAGTATATGCGCTACTGCTAGGTTGGGATAGCCATGCGCGCCCAGTTCAAACATAGCAGCAGCGCTTTTCGCTAGTACGCGCTACTGCAAAAGTCATAGCAGTAGCGCGGTTTATTTAAGCGCGCTGCTACTAAGTAGGAGTAGCGTTTGATTTTGTACAGTGCTACTGGTAAGATTCTGTGTATAGGCTTTTCCCTAGTAGTGAAACTTAATACTCTAGATGCATGCTGGATAGCGGTCGATGAGTGGAGTAATAGTAGTAGATGAAGGCAGGAGTCGGTCTACTTGTCTCGGACGTGATGCCTATATACATGATCATACCTATATATTCTCATAACTATGCTTAATTCTGTCAATTGCTCAACAGTAATTCGTTCACCCACCGTAAAATACTTATGCTCTTGAGAGAAGCCACTAGTGAAACCTATGGCCCCCGGGTCTATCTTCATCATATTAAGAGCATCTCCAACAGCCGCGCCAAACTAGTGTCGCGCCGCAAAATTCCCCGTTTTAGCGCGCGTGCAACCGGAATAGTTGCTCCAGCGGGCTCGCGAAAACAGCGCGCGCCGCATATGTAGTTCAGCACGCGGGCCGAAACTCAATCACACGCCGCTTATTTGCTGCGCCCGCTCCCGCTCGCTGGACTCTCGCACGCTCGCTCGCACCTCCCACCCCCCATCCAGCCGCGCCGCCACCGCCGACCGTTCCGTCGCTTCCCCGGCCTATCCCCGTCCCGCGGCGGCTTTTCCGGCCCCCCTCTAGTCCCGCCGCCCCTCGCGCGGGCTGGTCCTCCGACGAACAGCGCTCGTTGCCGCTCGGCGCCCGCAAGGTGTTCGACAAAACGCCTAGAAGGTATGTATTGCTGAGAAGCCATGAATTTCATGCATGTTGATTGTAGTTTTTTATAGCATACTATTGAACATTGTAGATGAGTCCGTCATATGATTCTTCCGGAGAAGAATTTGATATGGAAGAGGAGGAGGATCTTGCAATGATCCTAGCTATGCATATCAATAAAAAAACCGAAGCACGGTGGTTCGGTTATGGGTCGGCAGAAAATTGGGAGGGATAGGATCGATGCCCACAATAGATTGATTAGGCATTATTTTGCGGAGAATCCCACATACCCCGAGTCGTATTTTCGTCGCCGGCTTAGGATGAGCACCGAGTTGTTCAGGCGCATTGCAGAGAAACTAGCGAGCCATGACCGCTTTTTCAGCAAAGGAGGAATGCCGCCGGAGAGCTCGGGCATAGCACTTTTCAGAAGGTGACAACCGCTTTGTGTATGTTGGCATACGGTATACCGGCTGATCTAGTTGATGATCACTTGGCTATGGGTGAGAGCCAAGCCATCATGTGTGTCAAGCGCTTCGCAGTCGGAATTGTGCAAGTGTTTGGAGAGGAGTATTTGAGATCTCCCAATGCTGAAGACGTCGCAAGGCTATTAGCGATGAACAAACCTCGTGGATTTCCTGGCATGCTTGGCTCAATAGATTGCATGCGTTGGAGTTGGAAGAATTGTCCAAAGGCATGGCATGGACAATTCCACGGCCAAAAAAAAGGGTTCCATTATAATCCTTGAAGCGGTGGCCGATCAAGAGACTTGGATTTGGCATGCATTCTTTGGAATGCCTGGATCTTTGAATGACATCAATGTTGTGAACCGGTCACCACTGATGAATAAGATTGCAAATGGTGAGTTGCCACCGGTGCAGTTTGTAGCAAATGGCCGTACATACAACTTTGGCTATTATCTAGCGGATGGCATCTATCCAAAGTGGCAAACCTTTGTCAAGCCGTTGAAAAAGCCAGAAGGTAAGAAAGAACTTGATTTCCACAATGCTCAGGCGGCGGCTAGAAAAGATGTGGAGAGAGCTTTTGGGATTTTGCAAGCCCAATTTGCTATTGTGAGAGGACCGGCTAGATTTGGGATCAGAAAATGCTTTGGTACATCATGCACGCTTGTGTGATCATGCATAACATGATCATCGAGAATGAGCGTGGCCAAGATGTAGACTACTCTCAGTATGACCTCTTGGGATATCCCGTGCGAGTGTGACGGAGGGCTGAAAGGGTGGCCCGTTTTGTTGCCTCCTATCATGCCATTCGACGTCCCGCAGCGCATAATGATCTTCAAAAGGATCTCATTGTGGAGTGGTGGGCATGGAATGGACGACAAAGAGCATCATGATTTGTGCGTTCGATATTGTGTTGTTGAACTATTTGTTATGTTTAATTGCACTATTTGTTGTATTGAATGATAAACTGTTTGTTTGAGTTGTAATAACGAAATTGAACTATTTATTTTAATTTATTTTTGTTTGTGTTTGATCTTTTTGCTTCTGTTTTTGAATGCATATGTTGTTTGTGCGAGAGTCGCGCGCGCTGCATTTTTGCGCGCTGCTGGAGTGGCGCATGTGCTGCATTTTAGCGCGGCTGCTAGAGCCAGCGCTGCGCGCCACGCCAAACCAGGCGATGGGCGCGCGACAAAGTTGTTTTTTGCGCGCGGCGCGTTCGGAGCCTGTTGGAGATGCTCTAATCTTCCAATACTTAGTTATTCTTACTTTGCTTTTACTTTTCTTTGCATCTTTATCATAAAAATACCAAAAATATTATCTTATCATATCCATCAGATCTCACTCTCGTAAGTGGCCGTGTACGGATTGACAACCCCTTATCGCGTTGGTTGCGAGGATTTATTTGTTTTGTACAGGTGCGAGGGACTCGCGCGTAGCCTCCTACTGTATTGATACCTTGGTTCTCAAAAACTGAGGGAAATACTTACGCTACTTTGCAACATCACCCTTTCCTCTTTAAGGGAAAACCAACGCAGTGCTCAAGAGGTAGCAGGGGCTATCTTGTTTTATGCTATTTTACCTAGGAGAAGGTAGTAGGTCCTAGCTAATAATACTCATGATCATGTGCTAAGGTAGTAGATCCTAAGATAATGTAGTAGGTCCTATGAGGTACAATATGTTTATGAGAGTTGATGACGATGAGTAGTTGTGATTATGTCTAGTGACCAACTTGTATGTGATGTCTCATTGATGAAAACGATGATCATGAGGAGGTGTTATATGACAATGATGTATTATGATGATAAGTTGTTAATGATATGATGATGATGATGATGATATATTAGGTCATTGGATGAAAGAACCGCGGATTAGTTTCAAGTGGATGTCCATCCACTTGAAACTAGTCCACGGTTCTTTCTTCCAGTGATGTAATAACTCATTATGATGTAAAATCATTCTCTAAATTACTGCAGTATGAAAAGTTGTATAAAGGTGTATGAATACAACATGGAATAAGAAAGAAATACGGAATAATAGTAGTAGCGCGTTCCAGGAGAAGCGCTACTACTATTTACCAGTATCACACATACTACAAGGCGCTGCTACTAAGTCAATATAGCAGTAGCGCGGTCCTACCCACGCTACTGCTAACCTTTAGCTATAGCGCCTTACTAGTAGCGCCCCATCCAGCGCCACTGATATGCTTAAAACACGCGCTACTGCTAGGGTTTTCCCTAGTAGTGAATCCCGGTCCAAGATGTGTGGCCTGTGATGTGGTCGACCCACCAAAAGCAGCAGTCGTAGAAGATCTCGCACTGCCGGCCTGCACATGCGCTTGGGTCAGGGATCCCAAGGCTGACCCGGATCCGCCTGTCATTGTCGATGCGTTGGGCCCGCGCGTGGGACGCGGTGCGGGACGCGGTGTCCCGTCTCTATGCGATGACGCGTCATCCTCCAACTGGCGCTGCGGGCTCCTTCCTGGCGCGTGGTCCAGCATGAATCTACGCGCCCGATCCGAGGTGACCTGGCGCACAAGAGTTCCAGGTGACGGCGGATCTGCTCCGTGCTCCGCGCCTGATCCGTCTTCTTTTGGCACATGCAATATAAGGTCGTTTTCTTCAAAATTTTGATCATTTTCTGCACCGATTTCTGTTGCATGATCCTGCATACCAAGAGGCATAGTTCCACTAGTAGGATCATCAGTTGGGTCAGTACAATTGTCGCCCCCATGATCAATGTTTTGGAGATGTGGTGGAAGAATAAGTAGTTCTTTCTTGAGGAGTGCTCTGGCATTAGGATGAAGAGATGCAAAAGGGTAGACAGATTCATCAAACACAACATCTCGAGAGATATAAACCCTACCAGTGGAAACATCAAGGCATTTGACTCCCTTGTGGATTGGACTATATCCAAGAAACACACACTTTTTGGAATGGAATGCAAGCTTACATGTATTATATGGACAAAGGTTGGGCCAACAAGCACAAATACACGAAGTGTTTTGTAGTCAAGAGTGGTACCAAAAAGACGTGTGATGGGAGTCTCAAATTTGATGACTTTACTAGGAAGTAAATTAATGAGATATGTGGCGGTCAAGAATGCCTCATCCCAGAACTTTAGTGGCATGGATGTGTTTGCTAGTAGAGCTAACCCTACTTCAACAACATGGCGATGTTTCCTTTCGGCCGAGCCATTCTGTTGGTGTGCATGAGGGCACGATACATGATGTCATATGCCATGTGAAGGAAATATGCCCTAGAGGCAATAATAAAGTTATTATTTATTTCCTTATATCATGATAAAAGTTTATTATTCATGCTAGAATTGTATTAACCGGAAACATAATACATGTGTGAATATATAGACAAACAGAGTGTCACTAGTATGCCTCTACTTGACTAGCTCGTTGAATCAAAGATGGTTAAGTTTCCTAGCCATAGACATGAGTTGTCATTTGATTAACGGGATCACATCATTAGAGAATGATGTGATTGACTTGACCCATTCCGTTAGCATAGCACTTGATCATTTAGTTTGTTGCTATTGCTTTCTTCATGACTTATACATGTTCCTATGACTATGAGATTATGCAACTCCCGTTTACCGGAGGAACACTTTATGTGCTACCAAACGTCACAACATAACTGGGTGATTATAAAGGTGCTCTACAGGTGTCTCCGAAGGTATTTGTTGGGTTGGCGTATTTCGAGATTAGGATTTGTCACTCCGATTGTCGGAGAGGTATCTCTGGGCCCTCTCGGTAATGCACATCACTTAAGCCTTGCAAGCATTGCAACTAATAAGTTAGTTGTGGGATGATGTATTACGGAACGAGTAAAGAGACCTGACGATAACGAGATTGAACTAGGTATTGAGATACCGACGATCGAATCTCGGGCAAGTAACATACCGATGACAAAGGGAACAATGTATGTTGTTGTGCAGTCTGACCGATAAAGATCTTCGTAGAATATGTAGGAGCCAATATGGGCATCCAGGTCCCGCTATTGGTTATTGACCGGAGACGTGTCTCGGTCATGTCTACATTGTTCTCGAACCCGTAGGGTCCACACGCTTAAGGTTACGATGACAGTTATATTATGAGTTTATGCTTTTGATGTACCGAAGGTTGTTCGGAGTCCCAGATGTGATCACGGACATGACGAGGAGTCTCGAAATGGTCGAGACATAAAGATTGATATATTGGAAGCCTATGTTTGGATATCGGAAGTGTTCCGGGTGAAATCGGAATTTTACCGGAGTACCGGGAGGTTACCGGAACCCCCGGGAGCTATATGGGCCATAGTGGGCCTTAGTGGAAAAGAGAAGGGGCAGCCCAAAGTGGGCCGCGCGCCCCTCCCCTCCCTTGGTCCGAATAGGACAAGGAGAGGGGGGCGGCCTCCCTCTCTCTTTTCCCCCCTCCGCGAATCCTATTCCAACTAGGATTGGGGGGGGGGGGGGAATCCTACTCCCAGAGGGAGTAGGACTCTCCTGGCGCGCCTCTCCTAGGCCGGCCGCACCCCCCCCCCTTTAGTCCTTTATATACGGAGGCAGGGGCACCCCAGAGACACACAAGTTGATCCACGTGATCATATTCTTAGCCGTGTGCGGTGCCCCCTTCCACCATAGTCCTCGATAATATTGTAGCGGTGCTTAGGCGAAGCCCTGCGATGGTAGTACATCAAGATCGTCACCACGCCGTCGTGCTGACGGAACTCTTCCCCGACACTTTGCTGGATCGGAGTCCGGGGATCGTCATCGAGCTGAACGTGTGCTAGAACTCGGAGGTGCCGTAGTTTCGGTGCTTGATCGGTCGGGCCGTGGAGACGTACGACTACATCAACCAAACGCTTCCGTTGTCGATCTACAAGGTACGTAGATCACACTCTCCCCTCGTTGCTATGCATCACCATGATCTTGCGTGTGCGTAGGAAATTTTTTAAAATTACTACGTTCCCCAACACCATGTTCTTGAAAAAAGAGATTGAGTTTATTGTATTCACCTCCCCAGTCGGTTTGCATAGCAATAATCTTAGTATTTCGTTTTCGCTCAACGAGGTTCTGAAAGTTCTTGAAAACTTGAAACACTTCGGATCGTTTCTTAAGAAGATAGATCCATGTAAATTTTCTATAGTAATCGATGAAGCTAACATAGTACGTGTGTCTACCAACAGAAGTAGGAGTTGGCCCCCAAACATCTGAAAAAACAAGTTGCAAGGGTGCGGTAGAAACACTGCATGAAATAGGATATGGCAGCTGATGACTTTTAGCTTGCTGATATGGATCACAAACTGACTCAACACTAGACTCATGAGAGAGGGGAAGTTTATTCTTGCTAAGAATGAGTTTGACAATAGCTGATGAAGGATGACCTAACATACTGTGCCACTTTGCTGAAGAAGGCTTGACAGCAACAAAAGCTTGTTTATTTGATGATGATGACGAAGATATGAGTGGGTAGAGACCTCCCACGCACTTGCCCCTAAGAAGCACTCTCCTCGTGTCCAAGTCCGTTACCAAAAAAAATAAGGCTAGAATTCAATAAAAACATGATTATCAAGAGTAAATCTATGAACTTAAAGAAGATTTTTTGATGTTGTAAGGACATATAGAACTCTTTTTAGATGCAAATTCTTTATGGGGGTTTTGACAATTGAACTACCAACATGAGTGATTTTCATGCCAGAACCGCTAGCAGTATGCACTTGGTCATGTCCATGATACTTGTCTCTTATTGTCAGCTTGTCGAGCTCCCTTGTGATGTGATTTGTGACGCCCGTGTCCGCATACTAGTTCGTGCCGACACCGTAGGAGTCGGTGACCATGTTGGCCCCCTTCTTCTCATGTTCATCTTCATCGTCATACTGATGCCAACAATCACGAGCACCTCCTGGATGATGCTTGTAACAAATTTGACACTCTGGATAGTCTCGAACCTGCTGCTGCCGCTGTTGCTGTGGGCGACCGCGACCACCGCCGCCGCCGCCGTTGCCACCAGATGGAGTTGGGGTGGGGCGCCTGCCTCGGCCGCGCCCCCTGCTGTTGCTGTGCCCGCGGCCTCTGCTATAGCCACGCCCGCGCCACCTGTAGGCTAGGTTTGCTTTGGTCTTGAACCCTGCATCTGGACCGTCGCCGAGCATCTCCACGTGCTGATCAAACGCTGCAATCTGGGCAAACAGATCATCTACTGAGATTTGATTCTTTACTGCGCCGATGGCTGCCACAACAGGGTCATAGTCTCTGTCGAGGCCGGCAAGAACGTAATCCACCATCTTTGGGTCCAAGATGGGGCGACCTGCCGCTGCGAGCTCACCCCCCAGGTTCTTCATCCTGGAGATAAAGACGCTGCTGGACATGGAGCCTTTTTTGTGTTGGTGATGGCAATTCGCAGGTTGGTGATGCGCGATTGGGACTGCGAGGCAAACAAGGTGGTGATGGCGGTCCAGTGATCAAAGCTCGTCTCCTTGCTCGCAACTTGGGCAAGGATCTAAATTGACAGAGAATTCAGGAGGTGGTTGAGGACTTGTTGGTCCTTTGATATCCACTGTGCATACAGAGGATTGGGTTCTGAGGCGACAATTTTGTCCGCCTGCTGCTACTGCACCGTCTTCGGTGGCGCTGTGTCTGATCCTCCAGGAGGCCGGTGACCTGCGCTCCTCGCAGGCCCGGCATGACCTGTGCCTTCCATAGGATGAAATTGGTCTTGGTGAGCTTTTGAGATGAGAGAGCACCAAGGTTGAGGGGGACGGTAGATGACGACGACATGGCGAGGGTAATCGAGGAAGGAGGTTGCTGGCTAGATCGAGGGGAAGAGGATGACTCTGTATACCATGTTAGATGGGAAGCGTTCCTACTCCCTCGTGAGGGAGCCGCGTGTATATATTTTTCTGAGGCAGGAAACGGCCCTCCCGTGGCTTACAAGAAGATACCGATCTCTTGGGGATTCGGTTTTTACAGAGGAGATAGAAGAAGCTACGGAAGAGGAAGGGATAGAGTTAGTTTGGGATTACAAGAAATATATCTCTAAGTCTAACAGGTGGTTTCACTGATGACATATGGCATGATTTTGAGCCTGGTATTTTGAGTTGACTACCACCTCATCGTTTTCTTTCTCTCTCACCTCTCCCATCTACGTTCTGTTTTCCTATGCATGCAATGTGCACACTCGTAGGGGCCTGCCGCATGCGCGCGTCGGCCTCCTGCTGCTGTGATCTTTGGAACTGGATTCAAACGGGATCAAAAGAGGAGGAGATCTTTGTTCGGCGACCTGACGTCGGGGACCGGACGCTGCCGGTGCTCGTCCAGTGCTACGACCTTGCCATGGGGAGCCGTACCTCTTCTCCCGCCCCAGCGATTAGGCCCACGCTCGGCCATTACCATGTAGAGCAGGCACACACACACGTGCCGTCACCTGCTTGCTGACGTCCCGTGGGCTCTCCTGGTTACTTGCCGATGTCGAGCGCTTCAACCGTTCTACGAGGTACTGCCGGCGTTGCGCTCTTTGTGCCGTGTACGACGGCGAGGTGGGCGTGCTCCGGGCGTTGGCAATGCATCTGCGCGGTGCCAGACTGCCGGCGCTGTCGCCGTACCCGCTGTTGTAGCTGCGCCACCGCCATCCC
Source organism: Triticum dicoccoides (assembly GCF_002162155.2). Classification (NCBI taxonomy): domain Eukaryota; kingdom Viridiplantae; phylum Streptophyta; class Magnoliopsida; order Poales; family Poaceae; genus Triticum; species Triticum dicoccoides. The sequence continues at coordinate 13,586,268 of NC_041380.1, forward strand.
AGTGTCCATGACCACGACGTCGGCAGGTGAACGACAAAGTGGTCGTGGTAGCTGTGTGCCACGGGGCTGTGGTACGACGGCTGCTGGGCGGCGCGGTAGGCCCTTGACCTACCAACGTGCTCAGCTTGTCGATGGCCGCGGAGGAGGCGACGCATATTGGTGCCGCGTTCACCAGGTTGCAGTGAGTACTGCTGAGCACCACCTCTCTACTCCGTCTTCTATTACTGGCCCGGATAACTGTCAAATCCATGCCACATCAGAACGAAACCACCGAAGTAATCTCAGGGAAGAAAAGCATCCGGTTTCAACAATTCATCACAAGTATTTTCACATTTAAAACCCCTCCCCTCGCGTCGCCTCGCCTGAGGCGACCCGGGGGCGAAACCCTAATCCCCTCCGCGCCTCCCCCTCCCTATCCCCTCCCTCCGCCGCCGCCTGAGGTGCTCGCCGGCCCGGCCGCACGACACCAATGAAGGTGGCGGCGGGGATCTGGTGGCTTCGCCTTCGCGGAGGGCCACGGCGTCCGGGGCGGCGGCTCCGATGGGCGGTGTCCGGCGTGGCCGGTGCGGCGGGCTGCGCCGGTAGGTGCTGGCGGGCTGCCTCCCTGGCCGTGCGGTCGGCGGGGGGGTGGCGGGCGATGGAGAGGCGGCGCCCCCGCGTGGGTCGTCCTGCGCTCCTGGAGAAGCTCCGTTCCTGCTCGTGATCTGCTCCGATCTGCGCCCTGCTCCAGCCCCTGGTGGCTTCGTCGCCGTCTTGGGGGATCTGGACGGACGGATCTGGTGGTTGGGCGTGATTCCGGGGGAAACCCCTGGCCGGCGCGGCGGCCTCACCAAAGGCGACGTCTTCGGCGCCATGGTCCTTCCTGGAGGCTTTGGTGTGGTTCTCCCCTCCCACTTCTCCCTCGAGCACAGGTGAAGACCTACCCTCCCCTTGCATGGTCGATGGCGGCATCCGGTGCCGTGATCCTTCTTGAAGGCGTCTTCCGGGGATTGCTCGTGTGAGGTGGAGCTGCTGGTGGCGTGGTGACGGTGTGAGGTAGCCTGTTCTTATCAGTGGCGGCTGCCGTGGTCTCGGTCCAATCCCTGACCACTGCTTTGGCTATGCCCCTTTTGGCCTTCTCCATGGATCTTCGCCTTCGTCCGATGACTTGCGGTTGTGAGTCGTTTCGCTTAGCACTAATGTACTTGCCGTGGTGGAGCGGTACTTCATCTCACTCATTGATGGCGGCGAGGATCGGCGGCATGGCGCTGTGGAGGTTCGCCGCCCGATGCGCGGAGATAGACTCGCGCAGGAGGAGGTTGCTGTCTGGCGTCATGGTGACGCCGATGGCTGAGTGGCCAGATAAGGTAGAAACCTCGATATGATCTGAAGATGGACCTGCGGAAGATGGTGGCGACGACACGCGAGTGCGTCTGACCGGATTGTGCCCCAGACCCAGTATGTGGCTCGGCTGGGGATTCCGAATATGTTTCGGTTTCCGGCTTTTGATGTTAGGCTTAGGTGAGTGGTTCGGGTAGTGGCCTAGCTAGCACCCCTTCATCATTTTGGGTAGGAGTAGTGGCATGTGTTGCCAAGATGGTGGATTCAGACTTATTGTTGTAATACTTTGTAAGGTCCTCGAGAATAATCAATAATATGGCCGTATGCATCTCCCGGATGCAGAGGCCGGGGGTCATCCCTCTTTTCTAAAAAAAAACAATTCAGGGACTAGGTTTTACTGGTTTTAAAGTTGAGGGATCATTTCTAAACTATCGATAAAGTTGAAGGCAAAAAATATACTTCTCCCTTTTTTTAATCCATTCTCCTGTGTCAAAATCACTTCTGTTTTGCTCCTCGCCAAGTAAGTCAGCGTAGCAGCTTATTGACCCTTGTTTGTTGTCTGCATCAGCGAACCCATGGCCGTCGCTGTCGCTCAACCCTCCCTCGTGTCGCCCCTCCCCAGGGCGACTCGGGGACTCCCAACCCTAGCACGCTGCCACCTCCCTCTCCCTTCCTCTCCTCGCGCCGCTGCCGAAGGACGTCGCGGGCGAAGCCCGTGGCAGACGGCGGCGGCGGAAGGTCTTCTCGCGGCTCCCCTGTGTCTGCGGGCAGCGGATCTGGGCGGCGGCCGGCGGTGTCCCGGAGTGCGCGCTGTCGGGCGCGTGGCTGCGGGCCTCCGCGAGTGGTGGCGCGGCTGGGCTTCGGCATGCGCACGGCGGCGGGCCACTACTGGCAGCGGCGGATGGTGGCTCCCTCCCTCCGCCGTCTCTGACTCCTCCCCCTTCGGCTTTCGCTCCGATATGGATGGATAGGTGCCTGAACCAGCTTTCCTGGTGGCTGGCGGTGCTGCCAGGGGCCCATTGCGGGCTGGATTGTGGGAGGTCGGGTGTCTCCAGCTCAAGATGGAGCCTTTCCGTCCTTTTGGCGTTGGGGTGATGCTCGAGGGTGGGTGCTTGGGGACGGCTGGATGCGCGGGTGTGTGCCCGGCGGCTCCGACGTCTGGAGCTCGTCAGGCGGCGCGGGTTGGGCAGTGGCCGGGGCGGCTGCTGCTTTGGCCGTGGATGGCTCCACGGTGCCTTGGCAAGTCGGCTGCGGCGCCGGCTGGCGTATACCGGCGTCGGCTCGTCTGTAGGCGGCTTGTGGCGGCCCTTGATCTATCTCCTCGTTGTCCGGGTGCTATTTCCGTTGAAGGATGACCCTCTCCGTGTTGCAGCTCATCACTAGTCTCGCGCTTGGGCAGCAGGACCGAGCTCGGCTCGCGCCCGACAGCAGGACTGAGCTCGTCTCGCGCCCAGCAGAAGGACCGCGCTCGTCTCGCGCCCGGCAGCAGGACCTAGCTCGTCTTGCGCCCGGTGCTGCAGGACGAATTGGTGGAGGCTTGCCCTGGTTCCGATCGTCTCTTCAGTTGGGGTAGCGGCGGGTGTCGGGTGAGGTGGTATCTAGGTCTCGAATGCTGGGGCGATGGCCCTGGTGGTGGTTGCACGGTGCTCTTGGGCAGAGCCTGTCGCTTGGTGTTGTCCGGTGGCCATGGCCGTGTGGGCGGCATGGTTGTCGGGGTGCGGCGTTCGTTGGCCGTGAGTATTTTCCGGGGTGAAAATCTGCTCTGTCTTCGGACGGACCAGCGATGGCATAGCTCATTCCCTTTCTGAAGGCATCGTCGTGGCTCTCATTGTCTTCGTGTGGCTCCTAGGGAAATTTTGATCCTCGGATCAGGCGGTGGCAGTGCTCCGGTGTCGTAACCTTTCTGAAGACACCGTCTTGGAGCCCACGGCTCGTCATATGCGGCTTTAGGTCTTCGTGGTGGCGTATTCACTAGTGGAGCCCCCGGTTGCTCTTGTAGTGCTAGGGGTCGTGTTGCTACGCTCAGCGCCTTTGTATCCCGCCTTGGGTGTTTGTGTATTGGGATGGAGTGCGTCTGCTGGGATATTGTTGATCTTTGTTTTATATATAAAGTGAGGCGGAAGCCTTTTTGGAACCCATGGCCGTCCTGAGATAATATGCAGCTCGTCCACCAACTCCATCCCGCCAGAGTGCATCCATTTGAATTACATAAGCAGGGGCGGAGCTACGCGGGGGCAAGCGGGGGCCACGCCCGCCCCCCCTCCCCTCTGATCTATGCCAAGTTAATTAGGCTATGTCAACAGCTTTAGCGATAATTAGCCGATGGCGTAGCTCATTCCCTTTCTGAAGGCGTCGTCGTGGCTCTCATTGTCTTCATGTGGCTCCTAGGGAAATTTTGATCCTCGGATCGGGCGGTGGCGGTGCTCCGGTGTCGTAACCTTTCTGAAGACACCGTCTTGGAGCCCACGGCTCGTCATATGCGGCTTCATCTCTTCGTGGTGGCGTATTCACTACTGGAGCCCCCGGTTGCTCTTGTAGTGCTAGGGGTCGTGTTGCTACGCTCAGCGCCTTTGTATCCCGCCTTGGGTGTTTGTGTATTGGGATGGAGTGCGTCTGTTGGGATATTGTTGATCTTTGTTTTATATATAAAGTGAGGCGGAAGCCTTTTTGGAACCCATGGCCATCCTGAGATAATATGCAGCTCGTCCACCAACTCCATCCCGCCAGAGTGCATCCATTTGAATTACATAAGCAGGGGCGGAGCTACGCGGGGGCAAGCGGGGGCCACGCCCGCCCCCCCTCCCCTCTGATCTATGCCAAGTTAATTAGGCTATGTCAACAACTTTAGCGATAATTAGCCGATGGCGTAGCTCATTCCCTTTCTGAAGGCGTCGTCGTGGCTCTCATTGTCTTCGTGTGGCTCCTAGGGAAATTTTGATCCTTGGATCGGGCGGTGGCGGTGCTCCGGTGTCGAAACCTTTCTGAAGACACCGTCTTGGAGCCCACGGCTCGTCATATGCGGCTTCATCTCTTCGTGGTGGCGTATTCACTACTGGAGCCCCCGGTTGCTCTTGTAGTGCTAGGGGTCGTGTTGCTACACTCAGCGCCTTTGTATCCCGCCTTGGGTGTTTGTGTATTGGGATGGAGTGCGTCTGCTGGGATATTGTTGATCTTTGTTTTATATATAAAGTGAGGCGAAAGCCTTTTTGGAACCCATGGCCGTCCTGAGATAATATGCAGCTCGTGCACCAACTCCATCCCGCCGGAGTGCATCCGTTTGAATTACATAAGCAGGGGCGGAGCTACGCGGGGGCGAGCGGGGGCCACGCCCCCCCCCCCCTCCCTCCCCTCTGATCTATGCCAAGTTAATTAGGCTATGTCAACATCTTTAGCGATAATTAGCCGATGGCGTAGCTCATTCCCTTTCTGAAGACGTCGTCGTGGCTCTCATTGTCTTCGTGTGGCTCCTAGGGAAATTTTGATCCTCGGATCGGGCGGTGGCGGTGCTCCGGTGTCGTTACCTTTCTGAAGACACCGTCTTGGAGCCCACGGCTCGTCATATGCGGCTTCATCTCTTCGTGGTGGCGTATTCACTAGTGAAGCCCCCGGTTGCTCTTGTAGTGCTAGGGGTCGTGTTGCTACACTCAGCGCCTTTGTATCCCGCCTTGGGTGTTTGTGTATTGGAATGGAGTGCGTCTGCTGGGATATTGTTGATCTTTGTTTTATATATAAAATGAGGCGAAAGCTTTTTTGAACCCATGGCCGTCCTGAGATAATATGCAGCTCGTGCACCAACTCCATCCCGCCGGAGTGCATCCGTTTGAATTACATAAGCAGG
>NC_041380.1:13591760-13596569 GCF_002162155.2 Triticum dicoccoides
CTCAAGTATTAAAGCCCAGGAGCTTTCCTAGTTGAAGCCCATATGTACTTGTTGGTCAGCCCACCTAGGGGAGCTTTCCTAGTTGAAGCCCATACGTGCTTGTTGCTCAGCCCACGCTAGGGGAAACAAACACCCAGGGGTAGTTCCAGAATCTGACGAGGCCACGATCGAGGGCATTCCCTATCTTTCGTTTCGGCGCCGACGAACCAGGCACACGCGCTTGCTCCGCCTGGAAGTTTGACGATGGCATCTGTACAACTGATCCACAACAGTGCCGATGGTACAATAATCCTGCGGTGAGTCTCCTTTAATTCCTTTGTTGATTTATACTGTGGAATTCAACTGATGAACTGATCCGCATCTGGCTCCAATAGACCATAATTTTTTTGCATTAGATGAAATTAATTAGGGGTAATTTCTTAAAAAAATAATTAGGGGTAGCAATTTCTTGTTTTATTCTCAAATAATAGGTACTGCAAGTTAGGTTTGCGCTGATTTTATCATCTGAGTTTTAAATTTCACCCGTAGGACAACATCGCAGGACTCTCGTCGGATCTAAGGTATATCATTGGCTCATATCTAGGCTATTGCAAGTTACTATTATTATTAGGTATGCACAAACTGTTAGATGCTAGTTTGTATTTTTGGGACCATTAGAACTCTACGAGTTTGTATGCATGATGACTTCAATATCAAATTAGCTGGTACACAAAGTACCGATCAAATATTCTAGCATGAGTAAAATTTAAAACAAGCTAGAATCGCCATATAGGGTTATTGACTTTGTTCTGTGTTTTGGGTGTAAGAGCCACATTCAAACTAACAAACAAAAATACAATTTTCTAATTGAAAAATACATATTATCTTGTATTCCTCTATGTATGGTCATTGTTAAAAAAAATATGTTCGGTGTCTTCTTCGCCCCCCCTATCGTCAAATCCTGGCTCCGCCCCTGTACATAAGCTCCTCGTTTTTTTATCGCCGACCAGGTGCAAGAGCCGCGTCATGTCCATTGTCAGGCCGCGACAGCTTCAAGTGCACAGACCGCATAATGAACTTCTGTGAGCGCTGCTTCACGCCATCCGGTCAGTGCTCCCTCTGCATCTGGAATTCTGGATTGGATGCTTGCGGTCGATACAATATTCATGCATGGCATGACACAAACCCTACAGACTAATCGATACAATAAGCACTTGATGCACAAGAGTATGCATACACTATGCTCAAAACCTTCTCAGTTGAACCTTTATGTAGATTGTTAAAAAATTCAAACCCTATGTAAGTTCGGTGTTAAATGGCTGAGTCTCGTGTTCACGCACAAGGTAACTTGTCATGAAATGAACTATATTTTTTTGGAGATGATTTAGCTAGTTTAGGAGCTACTATTTTCCAGTTGACAATTCTGTATGTATGTGTTATGCAAGATTTTTATAAAAAGCACAGTTGGTGATGATGGTGTGCCTACCTCCTGACCATATCTCATCCATCAAATTTGAAACGAACGGTTTATATGACACTCAGTATAAAATGGTCCATCCTTCCCAACTCATTCACCCCCTGTAGGATTCGAAACCTGACGACAACAGGCCCCGACAAGGTACCTCTCCATTCTCCATGGCAATCAGAGCACGACGCCGGTGTCCCCCTCCCCGTATAGCAGCGGCTTGTTCTGCTAATGCATGAATGACCGGAAACGGCGGCCGGAAACGCCCAGCTGCTGTGGGAGGGGCTGCCGCGGCGAAGCGCTACTATTTTCCGGCGGGGAATGGCTATCTAGCGGAGTAGGGCGGCGGCCGTCGCCGGGATATAGCTAGTGGTGGCCGAGGGCGCGGGGGGTGCGAGGCAAGTCGGGGGAAGAAAACCTTGACTTTTCCCCTGTCGGTGTGGGCCAGGGCGTGCTTTTCCCTAGCGCCATAGCCCCCAACTGCTCCCCAGCGCGCCGGGTTCGGCCTGTGACTGCCGGGCGAAAAAAGGTCAGAACCGGCATTTTCGGCGTCCTGGGGGCGCGACTGGGCCGTTTTTTCGGCGCCGGCGCCGAAAAAGTGGCCTGTGGGGCCCTGTTGGGGGCGCGGCTGGAGATGCCCTAAGCGTGCTCATGCTGGAGTACTGAGAGGATGGATGACCGGCCGGGAAGTTAGATGATTTGGAATGATGAGGGGTGATCAGAGATTAGAGGTTAAATTGAGCAGTGATGAGGGGTGATTAGAGATTAAATTGTAAAATAATTCGGAAATTTGAAAATCAGAAAAAAAAAATTCAACAAAAAATTTCGTAACATTTCCTTTAGTCCCGGTTGGTGTTACCTACCAACCGGGACAAAAGGTGGAGCTCCAGACAGCAGCCACGTGGAGGGCCTTTAGTCTAGTCCCGGTTCCAGAACCGGGACAAATGGCCAATTTTTTACTAGTGCATTGTGACCAGCCTAAGTAAAGTTTTACTCCCTGCGACCCATATTATTTGTTCATGGGAGTACTACTTAGGCTGGTCGTAATGGGGAGTATCATATACTAGTACTATACCCATGGTTTGGGTACCGAGCGAAATATTCGGATATCGGGCGGTTACCGAGTCTCTCGTTACCGCACGAGAAATCTATGCACCAAGCAAAAAATCCGAAACTTTTTGAAAATTTTGAATTTAAACCTCCATAGTCTGATTAAATAAAGCTGGAACTCATGGTAAACACATAGGCAGCCGTGGATCTAAAAGGCAAGAGATGGATATATACGACCTAACCAACGTGTCAGGATGTAGTTGCTGATGCAAAGGGGTTCAGAACTAACATATAAAATGATTAAAAAATGAATTTCAATACAAATTTTGAATTCCATACGAAAAATTTCCGGTATTTCGCGTTACCGTGGTAACCGAGAAATTGAGTGCCCCGCGAGAAAAAAAGTCTACTTGGGATCCAAAACCTTGATCATGCATATGATATTGATGTATAATACTACGCACATCCGTAGTGCATGGTATTATATATTGATATCATAGATGATTTTACTTAATGCCATGCATGACTCAGGGTGGACATGGTCTGGGCAGGTTCGGTCCCAGTCCGAGCCGTCGTTTGGACCGGCCGCCGGGACCGAGCAGCATGACGGTCCTGATCTTAGGGACCGGACCGCGGTGACGAAGCCCAGGCCAGACCGAAGGGACCGAATGGGCAGGGTCGATGTGTGCAGGTGCAGCGTCGAGTTGGGCGACGTGCGCAAGTGATGTGACGAAACTGACGAACTGAATTTTCTAAATCTGACGAAACTGATTTTTGTAAAAGTTTGACAACACGTATTTAACCGACGGTCTTCGCACTCATCCAGAAGAACCGCAGAAACGAACAGCTGCGGCTTCACCTTCAGAGTGTTCTGGATCGTGGCCGGCGAGGCACAGAGCGTTCGGATTGTCTCCTTCAGAGCAGGTGCCCGGTGTGCATGTTTACTGCTTAATTTTCCTTTAGTGCAAAAATCACTCGCCATGCAACGTGTGCATGTCCACCTCTTCGATTGGTTTCAGGTTTGTCAGATCATGCCGTTGTGGGAGCTCATGGCATGGCACGATTTCAGCTCATGCAGCGGCAACATAGCTGCGTACGGGTGGACGTTGGATGGCCCGGCCGCAATACTCGTTTGTGGCTATTCTTTCGTTCCATTCAGTTGCAAGAAAAACGTCTTGACCCACAGCTCGTGTCATGGCACGATTTCAGCTCATGCAGCTGCAATATCCGCAGGAATTGGTGCCACGGTTGGGATTGGCACGCACGACAGCGATGGCGACCAGCTGCAAGAGGATACGCCGCACGGGGAGGAGAGGGAGGAAGGAGAGGGGAAGCTTGGAGACATGGTGGTTCACCCGGAGGCTGCCGGTGTCCGCGATGATGAGGAACGGCGACGGCGGTGACTGCGTTTTGTTGGTCCGACCAAGCGGCTCGGTGAATTGCCGGGCCGGACCGACATTTTTCCGGGCCGAACATTGAAGCCTGGACCGACCAGCTTTCCTACCGGTCCTGGACCGTACGGGCCCACGAGCGGGCCCAAAAGCCTGCTCGTTCCGTCCAGCCCTATGCATGACACATAGTAGCACATCATTTAATATGATACGGTATCATGATATGATATTCAACCATCTTTTTCTTCATTTAATTCTATGCCACCTCATAAAAAATGCTTAGTTGATATGCGTAGTACACTACCTATGATATTACAATTACGGGCAGCCTTAGTTGCAAATGTTTGTACTTCAACTATTTCTGTTATACGTATAGTTTGATTGGCACAAACTAATATAACGTGAAGAATGAACTGATCTTTATATATATACATATATAGTTTGGCAGCTCTTTCATCAGCCGGCAATACGCCCATGGATCGGTGTGCAAGGCCTATTGATGCGACGGCGGTTACCTGTACCCCTCTCTTATGAACCGAGAGTTCCGACGGGCGATAGAAGGCGGGCGGCGGCTGGCATCTCAGGAGGCAGGAGTAGGTGGCAGGTTGGAAACTATGGATTAAAGGAGACATAAACTATTTGTTCATGCATACTGGTACTAGCATGGTCCTTTTTCTTTTCCTATATAAGATTTGGGATTTCTATTACTACATGGGCCTTAGCTATGGGAGGGATAGCCACACACAGAGTGGGGTGGGGCAGCCTCCAATGGCTTGCACAGTCTCACACCTCCGCGCGACACCCGGCCCTTGCTGCGCCTTGACCTACGGCCACCACGGGAGTCCGGGGCTGTCGCATTGGCTTATCGTGCTATTAAACAGCCGCAAGGAGCCACCATGGACGGCCTCAGCAGCATGACTGTGT
>NC_041380.1:13596678-13609165 GCF_002162155.2 Triticum dicoccoides
CGTTAGGGTTCCCCCATGTCGCTTCAAACAGAAGCAGCACGGGTGTGGTTACCTTGTATATATACTTTTGGATTTTTCTCATTTCGAGGATTCTGTCTTGTTGGCGATCGGTTTGTTTGTTATAAGGATGCTTACTTCTGCGGCAAGATGAACGGGAGTTTCTAAATTAAACCATGTAGCGACCATTCCTGAATTTCGCACAGGACTTGTGTGGAAATGTCTCAACGAGGATTTTCCACCAATTGAATTTGTTCATTTCATGATGACATTTGAACAGTTTGCTCTACAGTATGTAATAAATTGGAGACACAACTAATCAATGCAAGATGAATAATGCAGCCTTGGAATCTTTATGGAACCAGCGGCAAGACATTACCAACACATATACACAGGTGCTATCTTAGCAAACACAACTATGCAGCTACTATCTTGTCCTTGGGAATTAATCCTATGAGTTCTGCAATCTTCAGCTTCTTCCTGGCATACTGCTCATACGTTCCAGAACACAAACTCTGAAAATGGGAAGAGTAAGATACTACATAAAAAATTTCAAGTGGATACAATGTTGTTTGACAATATCTACCCAACAAACATACCGTCCAACGAATTTCTTGTGCAATAAGCTCACGGGCTTTATATTCTGGAACCTATAGAGACACAAAAGAAAGAAATCACACGAGAATATAACAGGAACCAATGGATGCTAAGACAACGCCATACTATACTTACACTGTCACTAATTCCTTTTGTGCACCGAGCAAACTACAAAGAAAGAAGACCAAATCAATTTGCATTGTAAAAGAATATATTGATTTATAACAGAAGCAATCACATATAGAACGCCTGTGGAACAAAAAACCTACAACACGCTCCATGTTGGAATCGCCGTAATTCAGCTCATACTTCATACTGCGGTCGTGTGCTGAATACAAGTTTTCACCATAAACTTGCTCAAGAGCATCTCTGAAACTCAGCTGAACATTGTCCAAGGGAAAAATAAATAACATCACCAAGCATAAGTAGAGAGAAAGTATTCACAAAACACAATCATCAGTAAAATAACAATGTTGTGTTTTGAAAAGGCTGATGTGCAGCGCTGACCTGATGATTATCATTGACCCGCTTCCAAATCTGATAGAAGACACCATCACGATCTTTCTCAAACATGAGATCCATGCGTGCATTCCATATATACTCCTGAATTTAACCGAAAGAATGCAATTGTTAAATACAACTATAACAAGGGCCGAATATCTAACTGAGCAAGGGATAGAGGAATTCTACATGCAAACCAACAGCTGCTAGTTCCAGAGTCATGTTCTGAAACCCAGCTGCGATCCTACATGCTTGGAATGTGGCCTTTGAATGTATACGCGCCCACTAAATAATAGAACAGACAAGTTATTGTGGTGGTGCAACATTTATATAGAGATTTTTTGCAATTTCATGGTTTTGAGAGGTCAAATATGCATACCTCAATAGACGACTCATTTGTCAGCAAATACTGTTCAAGCCACTGTCAAGAACAAACATTGTTAGTCCAAGAAAATAAAAATACTGAACAAAGCTCTAAACTTGAACTAGCTGATGATTCCAAAAGGCATACTTTAATTTCCTTCACAATTGTTTCCCAGTATTGGAGATAATCTCTATCAGCGTCAGGGGTGCTATAAAATGCTCGGTATCTACTCCACCTTGTATACTCAAGGCCACCCTGCATCCGAGTAAAACAACAGGAAAACGACATAGTTCAGCTGTCCTGAGAATAACAAGCACTAAACATAAGCGAACAGGATGCTCTTAAGAGTACTGATTAGAGTACTTATGAAGTTCGAGAAGAGCCAAATAACACATAGTACTTGAACGTGTCAAAAATATACGGGGACTCGAAAAAAGGGGCAAACTTTGTTTATGCGTACGAAAACAGGATAGTAGTTTTATTCTGGGAGCAGCCTATAGCATGTGCGCCCAACTGAGGTTTTAGGACTTGTTCCATCCAAATAAAAATTGAAAATTAATCTCTGTTTGATTTTAACTGAAAGACCCCGCTAATTTATTAAAAGAACCCATATTCTAATATGTGCTTAATCTCCAAATGCTGCAATTTTCTTAGTTTTAGTGTTGAGTTTGTCCAAGGACCTTATGTATGCCTCTTAAACTCAGACTTAAAAGTCAAGCTACAAAGAAGTTACTTTCATATTAAGCAATTTTTTGCTATTGTCCATTCAAAGGGCAAATCAATAAGAAACTGGTTACCGACTGCATTTGTACATAGTATTAAATGTAGATGCATTACATAAATAAGTGCAGCGAATACGGTAATGACACTTACATCATTGAAAATGACTAGCCGCTGGTAGTCGCTCAAGGACTTTTTGTAACAGAGTTCGGAATCAAAATACCAACCAAAGAAGCCATCTTGGACGTAGTGAAAGAAGTAGTCGTTCTTGACGATAAGCTCTGGAGGGTACTTGCGTTCCAATGCAGCATCATCAATCTTGTCAACCGGCACTCCTTTCAGCAGCTACATACACAGATGGAGTAAGTACATAAGAGGGCATAACTCATTTTTCATGTATGGATGTATGTATGATAGATTAATAATGATAAACAGACAGGAAGGAGCATTGATGTATGGGACAAATTAACTAACCAGGCAAGCTTTGATGCGATAAAGCGCATACTTGAGATGGAACTTGTTGGTCTCCTCTTGGTCCAGTTCGGTGTAAGTCTCAATTTCAGTCATGCGGGCCCCTAGCTTTTCACAGTCGCTTTTGTGTTGCTGCTTCGTGATAGCATCATTGGCCGGTTCAGCAACAACAACGACGGCCGAATCTTGTGAATCTCTGTCTCGTCCCTCCTGGGTCTCCTCGTTCAAGAAACACTGGATTTGATATTGTACTAGAGCAGCTCGCGACTCATCATCATGGAAAGATTTACGGGTAAGGGCTTCCAGGATTTCACGGGAAGGGATGTTTGACAAACCGGCGAGCTCCCATTCCGAGCCGACTGGCAATTCCAATTGGGCGAGGCGCGAGGCAACAATTTCATGGTACCTTGGCTCTGTTGCAGGCTCGTCGGGCGGCGGAGAGCCTCCATCGGAATCGACGACGGATCCAGACATAGCAGGCTCGTCGTCGGGGAGTCCGGGCGGCGGAGAGCCTCCATCCACACGGCTGCTGCTATCAGAGTCCGGATCGACAAGGGATCCAGACAAGGATGCGCCACCGTCACCAAGGCGCCGGCGGGACACTCCTTCAAGAGGCCTCCTCCGGCGGCGCCGCCGCTTCTGCGGCATCGGCATCTGATCGACGATCATAGGGGTAGGGGTGGAGCCGTTGCGACGGAGACGGGAAGGGGATCGCGATTCGGCCGCTAGGGTTTCGTGTGGATGGGGGGATTGGGGAGACGAGGACTGCATTTTTTCTTTTCTTTTCTTTTCTTTTGAGGGTCGGGAGACGAACGAGGACTGCAATTTAGGAGAGGCAAGCTGGGCCAAGCAGGCCCATCTCCCTTCCTCAACGCGTTTCGGTTTGACGAACAAAACCGCTGGCACAGTAAAAAACTTTTTTTTTGGGCCTAAAAAACAGTTAAGTTTTGCCTCAAAAAACTTTGGAAAACTCCTTCGTTTCATGTGGATGCACGCAGACCGCAACCAAGGGCTGTCCTATGAGGAATTAAAAGTGCAGAATCGAATAGCTGAGCTCAATTATCGCGAGGAAGTAATGTGGAGGCAGCGCTCACGTATTTAGTGGTTAGCGGAAGGGGATGGTAACACTAAGTTTTTTCACCAAAGAGCATCTATTAGAAACAGAAGGAACCGAATACATGAATTGGTCAGAGAGGATGGCACATTGTGTAAGGAGGAAAATGAACTTGGTCAGATGGTGACTGACTTTTATAAAAATTGTATTCTTCTGAGGGTACAATAGGGATGGAGGAGGTGTTATCCCATATCCCTTGTAAAGTCTCGCCACAAATGAATGATATGTTGTGTGCTTCATATAAGGCGAGTGAAGTGAAGGAGGCCTTGTTTCAGATGTATCCCACAAAATCACCGGGGCCGGATGGGTTCCCGACGCACTTCTTTCAGAGAAATTGGGGTGTCTTTGGTGACGAGGTGACAGAGATGGTGCTGCGTGTTATGGATTCTCCCGAGGTTATAAATAAAACGTTCATCATTCTTATCCCTAAGGTACAAAACCCAACCTCTTTAGTCCAATTCCGCCCCATTAGTTTGTGCAATGTAATCTTCAAGATTATATCCAAAGTACATTCTAACCGGCTGAAGAAGATCTTGCCGGAGTTGATATCCCAAGAGCAATCCGCATTCGTCCCTGGAAGGCTTATTACAGACAATGTTATAGCTGCTTACGAGTGCCTCCATTTCATGAATAAATCTAGAAGTAAGAACAATTCCCATTGTGCATTAAAACTGGACATAAGGCTTACGATAGAGTTGAATGGAATTATCTTGAAGTTGTTATGTTCAAAATTGGTTTGCATCCCAGCCGGGGGATGAAGGTAATGCAATGTGTGACCACCGTGTCTTTCTTTGTGTTATTGAATGGATGTCGACAGGAGGAGTTCAGACCCATGAGGGGAATTCGACAAGGTGACCCAATTTCACCATACTTATTCCTTCTTGCTGCTGAAGGGTTCTCTTGCTTGCTCAAGTCTAAAGGTGTTAATGAAAACGTGAGGGGTGTAGTGGTTGCACCCTCGGCACCTCCGGTAAATCATCTTTTGTTCGCCGATGATAGTTTGCTTATGTTCAAAGGAAATGAAGAGGCTGCAATCATTATCAGAAATACTATACAACAGTACTGCGATGCATCTGGTCAGAAAGTAAATTTGGCAAAATCTTCTATTTTCTTTGGTAAGGGCTGTCCAGAATCAAGAAGAAATGCTATCAAATCAATTCTTAATGTTCCCAATGAGTCTCTGAATGAACGGTATCTTGGATTGCCGTCAGATGAGGGTAAATCCTTTAAGTACATAAAAGATAGACTTTGGTCTAAAGTTTAAGGGTGGATTGAACGTTGTATGGCAGCATCTGGGAAAGAGATCTTGATCAAGTTAGTGGCTTAGGCAATACCTACTTTTTCGATGTCATGATTTCTTCTTCCTCGTGGTCTATGCAATCAGATTAATACTATGTTACGCAAATTTTTTTGGGGTAGCAAAGAGGGAAAGGGAAAGACTGCCTGTGTATCATGGGATGAGCTCACTATGCCTAAGTACATGGGTGGTCTGGGTTTTAGGGATGCAGAGCTGTTCAATCTTGCCATGCTGGCGAAACAAGGTTGGCGAATTTTACAGGACCCACTTTCACTCAGTGCGAGAATTCTTAAAGCAAAATATTTTCCTACTGTTGATTTGTTGGATGCGGAGTTGGGAAGTCAGCCTTCACAAATTTGGAGGGCAGTGCATGCGGGCTTGGACGTGCTCAAGCAGGGGCTTATTCGACGAATTGGTGATGGGAAATCCACCCTAGTCTGGAACCACAATTGGATCCCAAGGGATAACCTTATGCGAGCTTTGCACCCGATATCTGACAACCCACCAGTTTTCGTATCAGAATTGATTGAGGGTCCTTCATGTTTGTGGGATCATGCTGCTGTTTTTCTCCATATGAATCGGGTTGATGCGGACTCTATCCTAAATATTCCTCTGAGTACATCATCGACCATCGACTACTGGGCTTGGCATTATGAAAAATCAGGACTCTTTTCAGTTCGGTCCGCTTACCGCATGCTCATGGACACAGAGAGGAGATGAGAGGATTGGCTAGAGAATATAGAGAGCATTTCGAACACAAAAGCGACAGAATAACAGTGGCAGAAACTTTGGAAAACAAATGTCCCAGGTCATATCAGGAGTTTTGCGTGGAGGCTTGCTAAAAACTCAGTGCCGACTGGTGAAAATTTAAAGCGCAGACATATCAGTGATGATGATGCTTGTTTTCTATGTAGCACAGCTCCGGATTCATGGCGACATGCACTACTAAACTGTCGCATGTCCAAATGCATTTGGGCCTTGCTGGATGAGGATCTCGTTGAGCATACGATTGCATCTGATCATGAAGATGCAAGACTGTGGTTAGCAGTAATGCATGACTCGGTCAGTGAGAAAGATTTTAGAAAGATTCTTGTTATGCTATGGGCTATTCGGTGGGCGAGGAGGAAAGCAAAACACGAGGATATTTTTCAGAGTCCTCTGTCCACCTATTTCTTCATCCAAAACTATCTAGCGATCTAGTGCCGGGAAAGCAGAAGAAGACGCTACCTGGAGTGGTGAGGATAGTTTAGAAAAGATGGCTTGGGGGGCCTGCTGGAGTTGCGAAGTTAAATGTCGATGTTGCTGTCTCCAAAAACACAAACAGGGGAATGAGTGCAGCTATCTGTCGTGATGAACATGGGAAGTATCTGGGAGCTTCAGTAATGGTTTTCGACGAGTTGATCGATCCTGAGAGTTTGGAAGCACATGCGTCTATCTGTCGTTTGAAAAAGTGTAGTTCACGAATTTGAAAAAGTTCAGTGTGCTCGCTTTTGCTTCCACTGTTTTCACTTCGCAGCGCCCTTCCTCTTCCTCTCTCGCGACGAGGAAGGAGAGATCCGAAATCGTGGCTGCGACGGGGGAACTGAGGCAAAAAAACAGTGCGTCCACCGCGAATCAAACCGCGCTCGTTCATTCTGGAAGCGAACGCACTAACGAGTTGGATTAAAAGACGCGATTTGCTTACTATGCTTTTTTTCTTTTCTTTATGCAATGCGAGAAAGCCAGCTGTTTTCTGTATTATTTCCTTTTTTACTTTCCTTTTTTTCTATCTTGTTTTTTTCCTTTTACCATAAATGCGTGAACCTTTTCAAAGGCGACAATTTTTTTGCAAAATTGATGAATTTTTTTTCAAATTTGATGAACTTATTCGCGAAATCGCTGAACTTTTTTCAAATTTGATGAATGTTTTTTCAAATTCGGCAAACACTTTTTCAAATTCAGCAAAAAAATTCAAAGTTGATGAACTTTTTCAAATCTGATGAACTTTTTTTAAATTGGATGAACTTTTTCAAATTCGGTGAACTTTTTCAATTTTTGCTTCCAAAATTGATGAACCTTTTCAAATTCGTGAACTGTTTTTCAAATTCATAATTTTCAGATCCATGTGGTTTTCAGTTTTTGTGAACGAAAGGGCCGAACAGCAAAATGAAAAAACGAACGAAACATGCACGAAGGAGCTAGCGATCGAAGGAACAAAGGGAAGGTGTGAGCGTGCTTGCTGGGCCGGCCCACCTGCGGCTACTTCGCGAGCGCCCGCTCTCTGCGGTAGGTTGTCGCTCGCACACACATGTGTTCTACGACCGGGCCAGCCCGACCGAGGGGTGTAGCTCAAAAATAAAAGCATGGTGCTGGGATTGAACGGAGGACCAGTAGAGCTAGCACACGGTGCGGGAAACGAACTACCGATCGCAGATCAGATTTTTCGAAAATAGAAAACTGTTTCAAATACTTTTATAAATTTTCAAACTATTTTTGAAACAGGAACACTATTTGAAAATGCTGACAAATTGAAATATGAACCTTTTTAAAATATTAAGATTTTTTAGAAATGGGAACATTTTTTGAAAAGTTGTGATAATTTTGAAAGGAAACATTTTGAGCATTCTTCGAAATTTGCAAACAATTTTTAATACTAGAACATTTTTTGAAACTCCAGAAAAATTAAACATGAACTTTTTAAAAATTTGTGAACAATTATTGAAAATGAGAACATTTTTTGAAACTATAAACATTTTTTGAAAAGTTGTGAAATTTAGAACCAAAACATAACGAACAACTTTTGAAAATCCTGAACATTTTTTGTATTTAAGAAAAATATTTGGAAATACGATCATTTTTAAAATTATTGAACAGGAAAAGACTTATTCACGGCCGCGCGTGCCAACGCTCGATCTGCTTCCCGCAATCCCAGTCAGCTCCTGACCACGTTGTTTACCTTTCCAAATCAACCGCTGTCGTTTCCTTTTAGGCTGGTCCTAGTAGGGAGTAACTTATACTAGTAGAGTGCCCGTGCGTTGCCACGGGCTCTTAAAATAGTTTGTAAAAGTTACATGTTAAATTTCATATGTACAAACAATATAACACAAACACAATTATTGAATAATTGAAGTCTAATTTTGTAATGTAAATTGATAACAAAACTAAAGATTAACAACATGTTCATGTAACAAACTGAGCGATGTTCGAACTAAACATCTGTTACAAAACTATCAATATCTAGATGATGCGCTTAAGAAATTCTTTCACAATATGTGGAAAGTTTTCTTTAGCTTCATTCCCACGACGTTTTAGCAAGTATAGTAAAAACTGCTTCCTCAACTCATACCCATTCTGCACAAACAAATATATATAGTTAGTATGAGAAGTTCACACCAAAGGTCTTAAAACATGTAACGGACAATACTCACCGTGCAAACCGGCTTGACCAATTCTTTACCATTCCACCAGAGCATAAAATGAAAAACAAAATAGGCAAACACTTTCCTGCAATTTTTTAAATTAATAAATAAAAAATATAGTTATAAAAAATAGAAGTTTTTCTTATGAATTCATTACCATATATACTCGTTGGAATACTAAACGGAAATAAACTTTGCCATTTAGATATATCGGAATTCCAACCAGACAGCTTTATTTTGAGTGCTTCTTTGAAATCCCTTACAAAACTTTTTAATTTCAGTGCATGCCTCAAATTTTTATCCTCTGACGATTGTGATGTTTGAATATGGTCCATAATATATAGACGACGTGCCTCTTTGTCGATGACGTACAAGATGTATCGGCCGATGAATGCATAGGGAAGATAAATCTACAAGTGGAGCTATTAGAAACAACAATAAACCATGATAACAATAGACAAAATACTTTACTTACCATGTTGCACGATGGGATGCACGTGCGTTGCAACGGGCTGCATCGGCAACTACCTTTTTACCCTTGAAGCGCTCTTCTTTTCTTTCTTTCTTGATTCTCCCAACTAAAAATTATTTATCGAAGTGATATGTGAATTGATAAATTTACGACCATACTAAAATATTAATAGCTAAAAACATATTTATCAAAGAACATTTCTAGAACACATTCGACATGAACGTTGTCGTGTCTGATAGATTATGAACAAACACAATGATTACTTATCACCAAATCCCATTTATATTTTAGAATGTGGTTGAAATTATAGCTTTATAGAAGAAAAACTTATCAGAAATGTGCTACAAAAATAACATCTTGTGTTTAAACCCATAGAAATGAAGATCTTTAATAAGGCCATAAGAAGACATGTAGAAAACAACATAGTACTCCCTCCGGTCCTTTTACTCGCATATAAGATTTGTCTAAAGTCAAACTTTGTAAAGTTTACCAACTTTATAGAAAATACAAAAAAAATCACAATACGGAATCAATATCATTAGATGCACATCACGAGTTCAATTTTTATAACGTATGACTTTAGTATTGCATAAGATGATATTTTTTCATATAAATATGATCAAAAATATTCTAAATATCTCGGTATTAAGGGTGTCAGTTATATGTCAGACTATGAAAATTTGATGCGAAGTTGATTTATGAGGGTTGTTGGGTCTTTAGTCGGATGGTTGTTGTTTATCCTCTACCCCTGACCTCTTCCTCCTACTGAACCGCCAACTACCACCGGCTGATCCACCCATCGCCACCACCCCCGACCGCGTTGCTTCCCTGCCCTCCCCTGTTGCCACCCTCGACTATCCCTATGGACCACCCCGGTAACCAGATTTTTTCAGCGAGCCATCGCACCCCCACCCACACCTGTCAACCCTCTTCCCGCCTTCGACTATGATGCCACTACTCGAGCAACGTTGGATCTTCATCGAATGGTTGTTGTTTGTCTTCTACCTTGGGCTCTTCCTCCTTAACAGCCAGCCACCGCCCGCCGACCGCTAGCCGCGACCGCCACCCCCGACCAACCCTCTGAACCAGCCTAGCGGCCAGATTTTTCCGGTGAACCACCGCACCCCTATGAACCTTCTTCCTCGCCTCCGACTATGACGCCACTCCTCACTACCGCCTAGCGACCAGATTTTTCCGGTGAACCACCGCACCCCTACAAACCTTCTTCCTCGCCTCCGACTATGACGCCACTCCACACTACCGCTCGAAGTGTCGTCCTTGTCTCCTACGAGGGCTCAGCCTCGCAGTGCCATCGACGCCTTCGGCATCGCTATTGCATCTCGTAGTGCCATCAACGACTTCGGCCTCAGGTTGCACTTGTGTTCTCCCAAAAATCAACTTGCAAAGATTCAAAATTCAATTGACTCACGAGTAGCTCGTGCACAATACTAATCATGTATAACTTTTTACCTTTAGATACTCACATGGACATCACATTTCTCCCATTGCCCGTGCGTTGCAACAGGAGCAGACTTATTCTGATGATTTAATAGTGATCCTATCCTCATGGACATAAGATGGAACTTAAATCTATCTGCCCCTAATACAATGTTGGCATCACCGTACCCTACTCGCAATCTCTTCTATCCACACCCCGATTCAACCAGAATGGTAAAAGTCAATTTCAAACATAAACATTAAACTAAATTAACTAAACTGTTCTTGATATTGACCTAAAATAAGAAGCCGAAAAATCAAACTTCCTTTTGAACAAGAGCTGTTGTACAAAAGGTTTACCTAGCTAACCATGAATTTATAAGAGAGTGTGAAATCAGTCGACAATAATCCTCAAGAAGCGCCTCCACCCTGTCCTTCTCCCTCTTTCCATCTGTATCCTCTTTCACCCCTCTTCTCTCCTCTCTCATCCATCCTCTTCCTTTTCACATCCATCCGTGCTCTGCAACCTTCTTCCTTGCCTAAACAAAAATAGATAATAAAATGTTAAGGTAAAAAGCACATCAACGTGGAGTCCCGCAGCTGAAAAACGTTATGTAATAAAAATAGATGCATGTAACATTAAAAAGTGCAGACACCAATAGAGCAAGCATCCGAGTAACTAATAGGTTGTTGTATCAACTACTTGCATGTATACATGAATTCATCTTAAATTTCTAGGAAAGGAATGCAGGTTGTGGGGCTTACCGTTATTGTCCTATCAGCAAAACCAGGACAAAACCATTTGTTCCCTAGATCAAATGCTACAGATCGCACCCATCCCAAGTGACCACTAATGACCTGTATTACGGAAATAGAAAATGTATTTTATCACTTAGTGAAAACTAAGATGCTCTCATAGTATAATTCCAAGAAAATATGCAAAAGAATCTAGAAGATTTAACTATTTAAACCAGTACATAAAAGCTCAAAGTAGGGTTATTACAATTGCATGCATGATCAAACTAAATCTTATTTTCTAATTGAAATATGACATTGGTATTTCGAGAATTTATCTGAGGTGCCAAACCTTATAGTTACAACAAAATAAATTGGAAGGTCACACTTGAAAATTGTGCAACAAACAAAATACTCCGATGGAGCATGCCATGGAGGTTTAGGCTACTGGCGCAGATGTCAAGAATTTGAAAGACATATCAAGACATGAGCAATTTAAAATAACAACCAGAAGTGCACATTACGTCCTAAAAGTACAATGTCCCAAAGTACAATGATCAGACCACCATAGAAGGAAATGTAACTTATAAAACCTGTGAGATGACCAGGAAAACAAGAAGGGAAGACCAAATCTTGCAAATACAATTAATTAAATCTCGCTCCTGTCCTTGTGGTGACACATGGCTTGCTACTCGGCCTTGGCTCCCAATATACTACACTCTACAGGAATTACATATAAAAACAATATTTCAGAGAACTAAGAATGAAACTCTAAATTCCGATTAAACTAATCATTTTTGACTATACATGATAATAGCATGACAAACTGAAGCTCATACATCTTACATGTGAAAATAACAGCATTAGCTACCATCATGCTGCTCCGTTTCCTTGCACACCACCACCATACGTGATAATAGGATCATCCATCTGCTAGATTATTTTTTGGAGAATCTAAAAGCTATCCAATAACCTCCATTGATTCTTTTAGCATTACGATCTAGCCCACCTTGCACACCACCATCATGGTCCAAAGAGTGAAACTGAAACATATGGTCTGGTTTCATGTGAACCTAAACTACTATGATGGAACAATGAATACAAAGGAAACGTCAAAATAGAATTATTTTTTAAATATTTTTCTGATGAATGATCCGAGTGATAAGAGACCCAAAGCAACATAAACACACCAATATTATCCTTCTGAGATATGGATGTTGAGGAATCAAAAGGTTTGTCAGGAAAATACTATATTTTTTCAAAAAATATATTTGAACTAAGAAATCTTCTCTTATAAAGGGAGAATTATTTTAACAAAGTTAACATTCATATGTACAGCCAAGCGCTAAATTTTTATTGGTATATTGTTTCAGTTCACCAAAAA
>NC_041380.1:13609767-13614859 GCF_002162155.2 Triticum dicoccoides
GGGGGTTGGGGGGTTAATTTAGGTATTTCATATACTGTGTTAGATAGCTAATTAATAGAGAGAAGTGTCCTCTCTTATGTCCGTGCTTGGTCGACACTACGTACTATACATACGTATAGAGAGGACTAGACACGCTAACTAGCTAGTAAGCAAACGAAGGAAACAGAAGATCGTCATGAACATATATGCATACAGAGAGAAGTGATATCGACCACCTCTCCTTCTCCGAGAGATTGGTCGAATAACAAGTTCTCGTATATCTATCGTCCGACACTACCGGCTACATATATACAATAATTATCTCTTACAAATATAATCTTCTACATTATGGACGCATGGTCCACATAGTATTCTCCGTCTTCAGCGATCACGTGGTCAAGAAAGAATGCCGCCAATTCCTCTTGAATTGCTCGCATGCGATCTGGTTCTAGGAGTTCATCCCTCTACCGAAACATCTAATTTGAAGAAGGGGGTCAATACATATATATATGAATGAATGAAACTCAACACAAATGATGGTAATAAACAAAAATTGTGAATATTATTTCTTACGCACTTCATATTGTTTGTCAGAGTAGCCCCGCTCACAGGTCGTGTGGCGGATGGACTCGCAGATGTAGTATCCACAGAAATCATTCCCTTGTTCCTGCCACAACCACTTTACAAGAAATAGAGGTCAATCAAACAGATAAGCAAGAATGCCAAATGGTATTGATGAAACTAGCGCTTGAATCAATAGCTAGGAGACGCGCGGAACATGGTACTATATATGTACTTACTTTTGGGTATCTAAATTGCAGCTCCTTCGGGAGTCCCGGGGATTTTGTGCTGAATTTTCTCCAAACCCTGCCAGACAAAAGAAAACAATTACTTGATATCAGGAAATGAACAAATTTGCTGATATGGTGGATAATGATCGACTTAACTTACTTCTTGAGGATTTCAGTCATGTCCGCATACTCCTGGGGATCTTTTCGTCTCGAGTCCAAGACAGTTACTACTCCCTGCTCAAGCCTAATCTCCAGGAGAATATAGTGGAAACTGCGCACGCATGTATAACTCATCAATTACATTACTATAACCTAGACTAATATATAAGGGAAACCGAATATGCACAAGATAACACTCACTTGAAGTTGTAAGGAAAGAGTATTATATCTTTGTGTTCATTTATTTTGAATGATCGTAGCAAGTTGGCCTCGGTTTCTGCGGCATGATCTTTAACCTGATCTGCATCTATGAGATTTGTGTTAATGAACCCAATATCACCGATTTGTCTTTTCTTCAATTCGGCGATCTTCAATCTGCATAATATAGTGAGGATAATTATAAATACATGCAATGAAAGAGCTGAGCTATATAGACAGACTTAATGACAGAACTAGTAGTACTTACAGACAGTAGCAGGTGACCGTTGCTTTATCGAGGGCCAATTGATTGAAAAACTGATAGAACTCCTCAAATGGAATAGGCAACAGATCAATTCCAACAAGGTCATGCTCCGGTTTAACTCTTGCATACAAAGTACTCCTCCCCCCAGACTCTCTGCAGATTTTCAAGTACCAGTCATGCAATCTTCGCATCATCGTTGATAGAGATCTTTCATCTTTGACGAGAGGCTTCCCGTACTCGTATCTGTGTATCTGCACGTCCAGGAAATCATAATGTACATCGTCGGGCAGGTAATCGTCAAGATTGTTATAACCGGGCACCATCCTCGGATCGACGCTAGGCACCTTGAGCGGGGGGCACGATTGCTTTGCTTGTTCGCCGAGCTGGGCAATTTGTTTCCCAGCTCGTCGTTCTTTCATCCTTTGATCACTGACAGTACTTCCCGACCGCTCCGCTTTGGCAAATGCCTTTCCAATAATGCGCTCATAGTTGCCTTTCGGCGGAGACTTGGGTGGTTTTGCCAGGGCAGCCAGAGTGCGCTTCACTTTCACCGGATCTAGCTTCTCCTTCGGAGGTGGATGTATCTTTGCTTTCAACCCTTGAAACCAGTCATCCACCTCGGTTTGCGTGATCCTCGCGTTCTCCTCCAGGGTCCTCTTGTATGGTAACTTCTCTGGAGTCTTCAGAGAAGGACCGAATCTGTATTTCCTCCCGCCTCTGGCTATACTGCTAGACGCCGGCAGAGCAGACGGAGTGGCAGTCTTCTTGACTTGCTTACGAGGCGGAGGAGAAGGACTACGACGCGCCGGAGCAGCTGCCAGAGCGGCGGCGGGTCTCTTCCGCCCTTGCCGACGAGGCGGAGAAGGAGGAGGCTGGCTGCTCGGGCGCGCCAGCGCAGGCGGAGAAGGAGGCGGAGTGCCGTCACGCGCCGGAGAAGGAGCCGGCCGAGGGCCCTGATCGTCACTCGCCGGAGGAGGAGGAGGCGGTGGAGGAGGCGGAGTGCCCTGACTCGCCGGAGGAGGAGGAGGAGGCGGAGGCGTCCAGTTCGGAAGGTTGATGAGCTCCTTCCGCCATAGGCATGGAGTCTTCAGAGCAGAACCCAGCCGAGTCTCCCCTTCTTCGGTAGGATGGTCAAGCAGGAGGTCCTCAAATCTCTCCGTTATTTCATCCACCATCACCTTAGTATATCCTTCTGGAATCGGCTGGCAGTGAAAAGTTGCGTCGGGTTCATTAGAAAAAACAGAGCCAACAGCCGCCTTGACCTTCATATTCATCCACTGCGTCATAAGGTGGCAATTTTGAGCCTCCGTGATAGCATCCACGGGATAGCTGGCAGGAGCCGTCAAGACAAGCTCCGGCTGAAGCAGCTCGGTGGAAGACACGCTGCTTCTCTGCTGAGATGGCGGGGTAGCTTCAGGGGAAGCTTCGGCAATTCGTTTGCTGCGATTTGCTTCTCGTTCCTCTATCCCGAGTACCCTTGCTTTAAGCGCCTGCAGTTCGGACTGCTGCACTTTCTTCCTCCTCTCCTGGCTTTTGTAACCGCCTGCGTCCGGAAACCCAGCCTTCCACGGAATGGAGCCTGGCGTGCCTCGTGTCCGTCCAGGGTGCTCAGGATTTCTGAGGGCCTTTGTGAGCTCGTCGTTCTCTCTGTCTGGAAGGAACGTCCCTTTCTGCGCTGCAGCGATATAGTACCGAAGCTTCTTCAAGGGTATGTCAAGTTGCTCATCCGTCCAAATGCACTTCCCTGTTACAGGGTCCAAGGTTCCGCCAGCCCCGAAGAACCAAGTCCGGCAACGGTCTGGCCAGCTCATTGTCTCTGGTTCGATCCTTTATCAAGCAGATCATTCTCAGCCTTGGCCCACTTAGGCCGGGCTACGAGGTAGCCACCTGACCCCGTGCGATGGTGAAGCTTCTTCTTCGCAGCATTTTTCTTGTTTGTCGCCGACATCTTCTTACTCTTTTCCGATGTCTTGTAGGCCACAAATGCAGGCCAGTCATCTCTGATCTTCTCATATATGCCCTTGAATTCTGGTGTCTCTTTTTTGTCGACAAACCTATTCAGGTCATTCTTCCACCTCCTGAATAGGTCTGCCATCCTCTTAAGAGCAAAATACTTGATTAATCGCTCTTTAACTGGCTTCTCCAGATCATCCTCTGGCGGTAGGGTGAAATTTGTCTTCAGCTCAGTCCAAAGATCATTTTTCTGCATATCATTGACGTAAGACACCTCAGGGTCTTCTGTAGCCGGCTTGAACCATTGCTGGATGCTGATCGGGATCTTGTCCCTAACCAGAAGCCCGCACTGAGCAACAAATGCCTTCTTTGTTCGGATGGGTTCAATAGGTTGGCCGTCGGGCGCGATTGCTATGATCTCAAACCTTTCATCCGAGCTCAACTTTTTCTTCGGGCCTCGTCTCTTTACCTCAGTTGTGCTCGACCCGGAGGGCTAGAAAAAAGAGCAAAGACTTAATTAATATGTGTACATACCAAAACAATGAATGCATCAATTAGCTAGTCAGCACATGCTTAACTAATATATATACCTGGCCGGACTCGGTTCGGTCACCGGAGCCGTCATCGCGGTCTCCTTCTTGGACCGACATTGGGTCACCGGAGCCGTCCTCACGTTCTTCGTCTTGCACCGGCGTTAGGTCACCAGAGCCAGCTTCTTCACCCTCTCCTTCCACAGTACCATCGGTGTCGTTGAGATACAACGAGACGGCATCACTTCCTTGTGCAATTATGTCCCTCAACATCGCTTCGTTTGCTTCATCTCGGGTGGTGTCCATAGTTTCTACAAATATTTACAACATGACAATTATTATTCAAACATGACAAATGGATATATTAGTGGCAAACGTAGAACTTGCTAGCTAATCATAGTAAGGAATCATATATATTAATTAGTGGCCTCGACGCTGCTTCTCTAGGGTTTGGGGTGGCCTCGACAACGCTTCAAGGGTTTGGGGTGGCCTCGAGAGAGTTTGTCGGGTAGGGGCGCGACGGGAGGGGGTAGGAGACCGACATCGTTTTTTTCTAGGGTTTGGGTGTCCTCGAGAGTTTTGGTCGAGCGAGAGGGTCGGGGGGGTGCTCCCGCGGTATAAGTTATTATCTCAGTCGAGAGGGGGTATATATATCGACCGCCCCTCATGTCGAAGTTATGCTAGGGGTATATCGACCCCGCCTCGTGTTAAAGTTATCGGGAGAGGGAATAGAGGAGAAGATCGAAGAAAAAAAAGAAGGAAAAAAAGAGGAGAAGAAGAAAGGAATAGAGGAGAAGAAGAAAAAAAAATAGAAATTTCTATTTTTTTCTTCTTCTCCTCTTCTTTTTCTTCTTTTTTTCTGTTCTTATTTATTTCTCCTCTTCTTCCTCTCCTCTTCTTCTTTCTTCCCCTTCTTATTTTCTTCTTTCCTATCCTTCTTTTTCTTCTAAATTTTAGCATATTCTAAATTTTCTTCTAACTTTCTATATATGAACAAAAAACTTTCTATGAACAAAAAACTTTATATATATATATATATATGAACAAAATTTCTATGAACAAAAAAAATTAAACTAACCACATACACATATACATACACATATACATTATACATAGACATATACATACACATATACATTATACATACACTATACATACACATATGAAAAAAAATTAAACTAAAAAAAATTAAGGGCAGGGGCCGCGCGCGGCGGCCG
>NC_041380.1:13615162-13627802 GCF_002162155.2 Triticum dicoccoides
CAACCGGGACTAAAGAGGGGCATTGGTCCCGTTCGTGACACCAACCGGGACCAATGCCCCCCTTTGGTCCCGGTTCGTCCCACCAACCGGGACCTATGGCCTTGTGCTGCCCCGCGCCCAAAAGTTTAGTCCCACCTCGCTAGTTAAGAGGGCTCGGGAGTGGTTTATAAGCGCTGTTGCGCCCACCCTCTCGAGCTCCTCTCAACTGCAGGTTTTCGGGCCTAATCTGTCACTGCAATGCCTGTGGTCCAACTGGGCCTGCTGCGGGCCTGAATCCTGGCCCATGGTTGGGTTTCTAGTCGTATTCAGGCCGTGGTGGCCCAGTAGGTGGCATTTTGTTTTGCTATTTTTTTCATTTCTACTTAGAACTAAATACTTATAGTTTTGTAGTGATTTCTTTTTTATTTTATGTCACAAAAATTATAAACTTTCTGTTAGTGCAATTAGTTTTAAAATTAGAATAGTTTAAATTTGAATTTTTTAAAATTTGTGTGAATCACTAGTTTATGAATAACTTTACAATAAAAATTGATTTTTTGAGTCATTGTTTTTCCTGCTATTTAATATTACTGTGTTTTATCATTATACTCAATTTGGTAATTTTAGTTAGTCATAACAAATATTATTGGCATTTTTTTCACTTTGAGAGGAGCTCAACAACGCAGAGAGGGACGGGCTTTTGTTTTTGTTTTGCTTTCTGTATTATTTATTTTCTTTTGTTTTTTGCTTTATTTTTTAATTCTTTTTGCTTTTAGGTCAGCAAAATTATAAACTTTCTGTTAGTGCCATTAGTTTTAGAAAAATTATAAACTCAAATTTGAATAGTTAAAATTTGAATTCTTTGAAATTTGTGTGAACCACAAGTTTGTGATTAACTTTACTAAAAAAATGAACATAGATGCACCTATAGAGAAAATTCGACCTAAATTCATAGTTTTCAAATGAACTCTGAAAAGTTGGCATAGCATACTCGTCTGTTACAAATTTGGCATGGTATCATCATAATAGTTGTGGGAGAAAGTCTTCACTTTTTCTTCGCTTGTGTCATTTGCTTATTGCGCCGTAACCATGGATAATCTTCATCGTTTATCAGGACGCTTGGGTCAGCCTTGACATTGAAGGGAGGAATTTCATGAAACCTTTCATAATCTCCAGACATGTCTGTCTTGACCTCCACTTCCAGGATGTCCCTTTTTCCTGAAAGAACTATGTGGCACTTTGGCTCATCGTATGATGTATTCGTTTCCTTATCTTTTCTTTTTCTCGGTCTGGTAGACATGTCCTTCACATAGATAACCTGTGCCACATCATTGGCTAGGACGAACGGTTCGTCAGTGTACCCAAGATTTTTCAGATCGATTGTTGTCATTCCGTACTGTGGGTCTACATGTACCCCGCCTCCTGACAGATTGACCCATTTGCACTTAAACAAAGGGACCTTAAAATCTTGTCCGTAGTCAAGTTCCCATATGTCCACTATGTAACCATAATATGTGTCCTTTCCCTTCTCGGTTGTTGCATCAAAGCGGACACCGCTGTTTTGGTTGGTGCTCTTTTGATCTTGGTCAATCGTGTAAAATGTATTCCCATTTATCTCGTATCCTTTGTAAATCAATACAGTCAAAGATGGTCCCCTGGACAACAAGTACAACTCATCACAAACAGTGTTGTCACCTCTGAGACGTGCTTCTAACCAACTGCTGAAAGTCCTAATGTGTTCACATGTAATCCAGTCGTCGCACTGCTCCGGGTGTTTGGAGCGCAGACTGTTCTTGTGTTCATCGACATACGGGGTCACCAAGGTAGAGTTCTGTAGAACTGTGTAGTGTTCTTGAGACCAAGAATGCCCGTCCCTGCATATTATTGAGTCCGCTCCTAGCGTGCCTTTTCCAGTCAGTCTCCCCTCATACCGCGATTTAGGAAGACCTATCTTCTTAAGGCCAGGAATGAAGTCAACACAAAACCCGATGACATCCTCTGTTTGATGGCCCACGGAGATGCTTCCTTCTGGCATAGCGCGGTTACGGACATATTTCTTTAGGACTCCCATGAACCTCTCAAAGGGGAACATATTATGTAGAAATACGGGCCCCAGACCGACAATCTCGTCGACTAGATGAACTAGGACATGCATCATGATATTGAAAGGATGGTGGGAACACCAGCTCGAAACTGACAAGACATTGCGCCACATCACTCCTTAGCCTTGGTACCATTTCTGGATTGATCACCTTCTGAGAGATTGCATTGAGAAATGCACATAGCTTCACAATGGCTAATCGGACGTTTTCCGGTAGAAGCCCCCTCAATGCAACCGGAAGCAGTTGCGTCATAATCACGTGGCAGTCATGAGACTTTAGGTTCTGGAACTTTTTCTCTGGGATATTTATTATTCCCTTTATATTCGACGAGAAGCCAGTCGGGACCTTCATACTGAGCAGGCATTCAAAGAAGATTTCTTTCTCATCTTTCGTAAGAGCGTAGCTGGCAGGACCTTCATACTGCTTCTAAGGCATGCCGTCTTTTCCGTGCATACGTTGCAGGTCCTCCCGTGCCTCAGGTGTATCTTTTGTGTTTCCATACACGCCCAAGAAGCCTAGCAGGTTCACGCAAAGGTTCTTCGTCACGTGCATCACGTCGATTGAAGAGCGGACCTCTAGGTCTTTCCAGTAGGGTAGGTCCCAAAATATAGATTTCTTCTTCCACATGGGTGCGTGTCTCTCAGCGTCATTCGGAACAGCTACTGCACCGGGACCCTTTCCAAAGATTACGTGTAAATAATTGACCATAGCAAATATGTGATCACCGGTACGCATGGCGGGCTTCTTCCGGTGATTTGCCTCGCCTTTGAAATGCTTGCCTTTCTTTCGACATTGATGGTTGGTCGGAAGAAATCGACGATGGCCCAAGTACACATTCTTCCTGCATTTGTCCAGGTATATACTTTCAGTGTCATCTAAACAGTGTGTGCATGCGTGGTATCCTTTGTTTGTCTGTCCTGAAAGGTTACTGAGAGCGGGCCAATCGTTGATGGTCACGAACAGCAACGCCTTTAGGTTAAATTCCTCCTGTCCGTGCTCATCCCACATACGTACACCGTTTCCATTCCACAGCTATAAAAGTTCTTCAACTAATGGCCTTAGGTACACATCAATGTCGTTGCCGGGTTGCTTAGGGCCTTGGATGAGAATTGGCATCATAATGAACTTCCACTTCATGCACATCCAAGGAGGAAGGTTATACATACATAGAGTGACCGGCCAGGTGCTGTGATTGCTGCTCTACTCCCCAAAAGGATTAATGCCATCCGCGCTTAAAGCAAACCATACGTTCCTTGGGTCCTTTGCAAACTCATCCCAATACTTTCTCACGATTTTTCTTCACTGCGACCAGTCAGCGGGTGCTCTCAACTTCCCGTCTTTCTTACGGTCCTCACTGTGCCATCGCATCGACTTGCCATGCTTTCCGTTTCTAAACAGACGTTTCAACCGTGGTATTATAGGAGCATACCACATCACCTTCGCAGGAACCCTCTTCTTGTGGGGCTCGCCGTGAACATCACCAGGGTCATCTCGTCTGATCTTATACCGCAATGCACCGCATACGGGGCATGCGTTCAGATCCTTGTATGCACCGCGGTATAGGATGCAGTCATTAGGGCATGCATGTATCTTCTCCACCTCCAATCCTAGAGGGCATACGACCTTCTTTGCTGCGTATGTACTGTCCGGCAATTCGTTATCCTTTGGAAGCTTCTTCTTCAATATTTTCAGTAGCTTCTCAAATCCTTTGTCAGGCACATCATTCTCTGCCTTCCACTGCAGCAATTCCAGTACGGTACCGAGCTTTGTGTTGCCATCTTCGCAATTGGGGTACAACCCTTTTTTGTGATCCTCTAACATGCGGTCGAACTTCAGCTTCTCCTTTTGACTTTCACATTGCGTCCTTGCATCGACATTGACCCGACGGAGATCATCATCATCGGGCACATCGTCTGGTTCCTCTTGATCTTCAGCACCTTCACCCGTTGCAGCATCATTGGGCACATCGTCTGGTTCCTCTTGATCTTCACCAGCTCCCCCCGTTGCAGCATCACGGTATTCAGGGGGCACGTAGTTGTCATCGTACTCTTCTTCTTCGTCGTCTTCCATCATAACCCCTATTTCTTCGTGCCTCGTCCAAACATTATAGTGTGGCATGAAACCCTTGTAAAGCAGGTGGGTGTGAAGGATTTTCCGGTCAGAGTAAGACTTCGTATTCCCACAATCAGGGCATGGACAACACATAAAACCATTCTGCTTGTTTGCCTCAGCCGCATCGAGAAACTCATGCACGCCCTTAATGTACTCGGAGGTGTGCCTGTCACCGTACATCCATTGCCGGTTCATCTGCGTGCATTATATATAATTAAGTGTCCAAATTAATAGAAGTTCATCATCACATTAAAAGCAAAGTACATACATAGTTCTCATCTAACAACATATAGCTCTCCAGAGCATCTAATTAATTAAACCATACATTGAAACTATGTAAAACATTTTAATGCGAAAACAAAGGCGATCATAATTGCAACCAAGGTAACAATTGATCCAACGGCATAATGATACCAAACCTCGGTATGAATGACATATTTTCTAATCTTTCTAATCTTCAAGCGCATTGCATCCATCTTGATCTTGTGATCATCGACGACATCCGCAACATGCAACTCCAATATCATCTTCTCCTCCTCATTTTTTTTATTTTTTCCTTCAAAAAATTGTTTTCTTCTTCAACTAAATTTAACCTCTCGACAATAGGGTCGGTTGGAATTTTCGGTTCACATACATCCTAGATAAATAAAATCTATGTCATGTTGGTCCCCATAATTTTCATAAACAATAAATGAACCAATAGTTATAAAGATTAATATATATACCACATCCGAATCATAGACAGGACGAGGGCCGACGGGGGCAGATGCCAAAACCATCGCACTATATAAGATGCAATAATAAAAGTAAGAAAATGATACAAGTATCTATCTAAACATACAAGTAACAATATTTTTCGTTTCAGAAAGAAGATAAGAACAAGAGGCTCACCACGGTGGTGTCGGTAATGAGATCGGCGCGGGTGATCGACGGCGGTGAAGACGGGGGTGGGGCGTGACCGACCGCTAAATCTAGACAAATCTCGAGGAAAATGGAGCTTTGAGGTCGAGCTTCGAGAGGAGAAAACTTAACTAGTGTGGCTCGGGCATTTCATCGAACACCTCATGTGCATAGAAGGTGAGCTAGAGCACCACAAACCCCTCCCCTCGCCGGCCCAGAAAAACAGAGCACTGGAGGGCTCTGCTCGCGGGCGAGGGTATATATAGGCAGCACTATTGGTCCCGGTTCGTGGCATAAACCGGGACTAAAGGGGAGCCTTTGGTCCCGGTTTAGTCCACCAACCGGGACCAATGGTGGTGGGCCAGGAGCCAGGCCCATTGGTCCCAGTTCGTCCCACCAACCGGGACCAAAAGGTCCAGACGAACCGGGACCAATGGCCCACGTGGCCCGGCCGGCCCCCTGGGCTCACGAACCGGGACCAATGCCCCCATTGGTCCCGGTTCTAGACTGAACCGGGACTAATGGGCTGCCCCGGCCTGGACCGTTGCCCCCTTTTCTACTAGTGGTATAATATAATCAACCTGTCTATGAGTGAAATCAGTCTGTCTATTTGTTCTGGTGAGATGCCCATGCGCCTACCCATCTCAATCGTGTTTTCCAAAATAAAGGCACCATCTTGATCACAACGAAATTTACTTCTACTTGGTCATGTCAGTCATATGTTGTTGGACGTAGTTAGTCAGTAATCAGTTGAGCCTGAAAAGCAGTCGCTAACCAATCAGGCACTGTAAGGGCTGATGGGCCTTTCTTCTATCATAAGACTAACTTTCTTCTATGAAGCTGATAGGCGTTTCAATTTTTATGGTGTAATCTTGAAGATCTGATAGCTAGATATGTTCTCAAGAAATAAGATGAAGCTAAGATGCTAACATGACTAATTATACCCACCACCAAAGTAACAATAGTAAGAATCAAGCTGCTACTAAGAGTTTAATTGCAAACGTACGACAATTTGTGTTTGGGTCACTCTTATTTGTGAGCCTTTTTTCCTGGTAAATTTTTGACGTCTGTTGCTCCAGTCCAAGGTGACATCCTCCCATGACGAACTTAGGTTCGCTGTGTGGCTAAGTCGTCAGAGATGTCTTGTCCGACGACCGACAGCCGCACATGAGGGCGTTCTTGGGGATCAGGAACTTGTCATACTCTCATGATCACGAGGTATGCCAGTTCATAGTAGTATTTCCAGAAGCAGGATTCTAAGTAATTTTTAAAAAATGGAACACAACTCAATCTTGTCGACAGTCCAGAGTTTTCAGAAGAAAGCACAATATCCTTACCTAAACAATGTACCGCAAAATGCCATCTCTCAAGGTGTAGATCTACCTGCTTTCCGGCGACCATTTTCCTCCTTTCACACTGCACCAAAATTTAAGACTTGCTTAGATTCAGATCACATAAAATAAAGCCGGTGGGAATAGCTGGGAGTGGGAGGTGGGAGGGAGGACGGAAAAAAACGGTGTTGGTGGGACAAAATTTAACCAGTGAGCGGAGACTACCAACTGAGACATTAGGAGTACAGATGACCGGATGACGGCTACCTCACCTTCGCCATGGCGCCCCCTCTGCTTCACACCGTACTTTCCCATGAACTGCCAAGGATGAGTCCCCCGCCAACCACCCTGCTCTCCGCCCTGATCCCCCCTCGTGTTCATGTCCATCCACCACGGTCATCCAGGGAGCCGAGGCATGCGCCACCCATAACGCCCCCAGCCAAGAAGGTAGATCTGATATCTCTTGAGCCATTGTCATAGTGTCTGTTATTAAGTCTTGAAGCAACCAACCAGTACATTTACCCTTATGTCATAACCAAGAAAATGTACGACTTGATGAAAAATGCATGAACCACTCGCTCATGCAATTTGCTGTAAATCAATCTCTAATGAAATGCAATTTGCCATATTTTCTAAAGTAGGGAAATAATTTCATGCATACAACAGACCAATCCCAACCCCGTCCCTCTCACTCTCGGCCCTCACCCTTATCACAAAATCTACTAACTATTGTTCTAAATAAGCCAGTGATTGACGCCACAATGGCAACCCAGCAGCAAGGGACAAGGGCGGCAACAGCCTTCCTATCTTAATGCTAGTCACCCGAGGCTCTACGATCCCTTACCATCAAAATCCTTCATTGCACAATCTCGAAGAAAGTAGCTTATTGGAAACAAAGAGGAAAAGTTAGAGCTTCCATCCAGAGGAATGAGAGCACAAAATATTTCCATGGCTCTGCCTCTCAAAGGTTTAGGAAAAATAAAACTCAAACCCTCGTTCCAAATGGAGTTGAGTTCTCTAACCACACCAAAAAATAACCCAACACACTGACTTTTACAAGGATACACTATTAAGAGTCATAGTACACCTATAGGGTTTCGTTTGGAGGGGATTTATAGTCTGGGGTAAAATTCACAGGCCGGACGCACTAATGAAATTGAGGTGGGTAATTAATAGGATGTTTCCTATTTAGCGCGGCAGGCACCAGTTATAGCCACAGAAGCATCATCTTATACATGTATGTAACACAGCCTAGCTAGTCAAACAAAGAGACTTTAGCTTACTCAACAGATAATTCCTTCAAGACAGGAAGAGGATAGAAGCTTAACTCCAGTTGTTTATGAGAAATATAATATGCTCTTAGATATGCAACTTTAGAATATTTAGAAGGCCTGCAGTTTATTAATTATCACTACATCACAACCATTGCAAATGGTGGCATGCCACTTGAAGTTCTCTGAAAATTTGCATGATTACTTGGCTCTCTTGTGACTTGGCAAGATTACAAAGCTTTGTGTGAAAATTTCAGGACATCATTGAATGAGAGAGGGCATGTCTTACTGATTAGTAACTTCTGTGTTGAAATTGTGAGTTATCAGGCAAGTACCTGAAGTAGGATATCCGCAATTGTAAACATCATGACATATTTAAACCTCTCGACCTTCCGTTTTCATGTCTGCATAGGCACTAAGGACCAAGTCGTACTTGTTTCAATTGAAGGGACAACTTTAAAACATTTCTTCTCTGCCTTGGTGAACATCATGACATCTTTAAACCAATTAAAATGCATGATAATGTAGAGAACTGAACATGGACAGTTGGAAAAAAGAGCCTCACTAATTCAGATTGACTACAATCAGTCCAAAAGTCAGATTTCAGACCAAGGCAAACCAGGAGAAGTGATACTACCATATTAGGTAATTGACCACATACGACACTATACATCAATGAATCGGGGTCATCACAACATGTAATAACAAAAACCTAATGGCATGGCCTCCCTTATAAATCACACCAAGATGAAAAATAGTTACAAGCAGGGTCTAGTAGTTTATTGGAGAGAGGAAAGGTAGCAGGTCCATTTATCCTTAGAAGACGATCAATTAGAAATTATGCACAAACAAATCACTTATTATACTATTTGACTCTGACTTCTATAACCTGTATGAATCTGCTTTAAAATCTTTTCTAAATTGGCCCGACTTACACCAGAATGAGCTACACAAATGATGTGATGAATGTGCTATTAGTGATACCTGGCAGGAGGCAATCATTAGTCGAAAGACGGGAAAGTGTCACATGTATACTAACAGATATTGTGTACATTTCCTTGTGTGAATATTCCTGCTCCACTCTAAATATGTTTGAACGAATTATGCAGCAAGCTACTAAAGGAAAACAATACTTATCTCTTTGGGCTTACTCTCCTTGAGCCATTGATTTCTCATTTTGTCAAAAAAATCTTGATCTAATCCCACTTCCCTAAGCACATATACCAATTCTGGTCTATTTTTACTCTAGCCCATTTATGCAATCCACCAAAGATGTTGAATAGAACCTTTAGTCTGCCAATCCATGAATGATGTGTGTAGAAAGGGTGGTGCACTGGTTTTGTGAAAAAAACTTCCGGTCAAAATTTACTAAAATCTAAATGAGTAAATCAAATCATGTACCATAGATTCTTTAGTTTTTAAGTAATCAATCACCTGAGGATAGAGCCTCTCCAACTGGTAGTAGTAGGACTCTTTGTTGATGGACACTATTCTACATTCTTCATCTTCTTAGTAAAAGCCTTCAGGCCATCGATCCAGTTGTAGCCGACGCTGTCACTGAGCTGCATTCCTTCTGCCTACACAAGATACAATGTGAAGGGGAACATTGCAGTTGCAGAAAGCATTAGTTCAGAACGCAGCCGATGTGCAGGCGACCGAGGGCCCCTACTCCATAGCATCGACCACCGCTCCTTGGCCACGACCACCGCGTCAGACCGCTCCGGCTGGGCTCCACTTCATGTTCAACGTCGTCCTCCAACAGTGGGCGCACACACTGTTGGCCATGAAAGATGGGAGGCGACGGCGACGACTTGAGTAGGAGGATGGAGACAACACGAGCAGGAGGACGGAAACAGCCATATGGAGGCAATCAGAACATTTGCACACAAAAAAGTGAAGGGCCAGAAAGTGTGCAAAACTGGGTGAAAAGCAATGAAAACAAATAGAGTAGTACTGTAAAGGGAAGGGGGCAATTGGCGACAGCCAGGAAGCAGGGACCGTGCGGTGCATAGTCGTGGTCGGGCTGGAGCGCGGGTCCTCGTCCTCCTCTGCGTCACCGTCGTCTTCTCGCCTACTGTTTGAAATCTGAAAAAACGCAAATCAATTACACACAAATCGACAAACCAGGATAGAAAAAGAATATTTGAACAGAGTCGTCTTTCAGCATACATAATGGTGCTTACTTGTGCTTGGACTCAACCTGCATACATGAGTGAGTGCAGCGCTCAACAACCAAGGAGAAGGACAGGAACAACATCTGGAGAGAGCTATCTTCTACATAAACAGCCATATGGAGGCGGTCAAAACGTTTGCACACACAAAAGCAATGAAACTAAATATTAGTTCTTTGAAGGAGAGGGAGAGGGAGGAGCTACCCAAGCAAAGGGAAGGGCAGGCAGGAAGCAGGGGCCTTTGTGCAGTGCGTCATAGTGGTCGTGCTCGAGCTCGGGGCCTCGTCATCTTTGGCATCGTCGTCATCCTCGCCTGCTATTTGGAATCGTAAAAAACGCAAATCGATCGCACACAAATCAACGGGGTGAATCGAAAGAGGAAAGGCGAGAGGCGGATCGAACCTTGGGAGTCAACGCCGGCGGTGGCTGTAGGGAGCTGGATACCGAGGCTGGTCAAGCTAGAACAAATCCGGCGCCCGCGTCCTTGGAGGTCGAGGAAACGGAGGCGCACCGATGTTCGTCGCCGCCGCGCTCATCCCGACCGGTGGCTGCAGCAGGGTGCGCCATCCCATTCCCCGATTCGACGACCTGTTGGACTCGTCGCTGGCGAATCCTGTGGTGCGAATCCCGTGCCGCACCTCCAGCCCAGTCCCCACAGGCGCGAGCTAGGGTTCCGGCCGCGAGGAGGGAAATTTCGTGGGTTTGACGCGTCCGCGAGGGAGAGAAGGAGAGGGGAGGAGGAGATCCGACGGTGGGGTAGACGGTGGAGGATGGGAGGTCGCCGGTGGGCTGAGGGAGGGGCGCGCATAGGCGGCATGGGTGGCCGGGAGCGAGGGAGGAGGTGGGGGCGGGGCAGCGCCAGGATCCAGGAAGGTTGGGGGTTGGGCGGCGCTAGTGGTGAGGGAGAAGGAGGGGGCGGGGAGGCGCCGAGAGTGAGGGAGAAGGTGGGGCGGGGCGACGCCAGGATCGCAGGAGGAGATGGGGAGCGGGCGCCGCCGGGAGCCAGGGAGGAGGACGGGGCTGGCGGCGTTGGGCGGTGGTGAAGGGATCTGGAGGCCTCGCTCGTGCGTGTGAGTCGCCTGATTTTTTGTCGTTGTTTTTTCTTTCGTAGGTCTTTTTTCGTAGGTCCTTTTTCACTGGTCTTTTTTCATTGAGGCATGCGAGTGCGAGGCGTGCGAGGAATGGAGGCATCGCTCCCTTTTTACCTGGTTTTGGTTGGTTTTCTTTTTGGTACGGGGAAGTGGGAGGTGGGATTGAGGACGAAATAAACCCGGACAAAAATGGTGGGACGAAAATAAAACCCGGAACACGGACTACCAACTGAGACATTAGGAGTAGAGACTAGTGCATGTATATGACACTAGTCTAAGTTACTATCTTCATAATGCAAAAAACATAGAAGTAGTGTCATATATTGCTTCATTTATTAGCTCATAGACTCATCTTGCCTCGGGAAGTGCTATGTTACAGTAACATATTATGTTACCACAAGCACTTTTTTCTTTATTAAATAATTGCCACATAAGCAAAATTGCCTTGGAATGTGTTAAGTTATTACTCCCACTATGGCTAAGTACTCCCTCCTTTTCGGTTTATAGGGCTTATCTCAAAATTTCAGTTTTTTCATTTTATAAGGCTCAATTTGGTTGTTTTCCATCACATGTTCAGATTCCAAGGTGCATTAAATCATTGCATGCAAGTATTAAGAGAAAATTGACCAATGCATGTACTTTATGCATGCACGCATTGCAATTTATGCATTGATAAACATAATTTTTTGAGGAAAACAAGTGCATTAATTAGGTGCTTTTGCAAACTACAAAAAGTATTCCACCATTCATCATCTACCTTGGTTGGTGAGATTTTTGAATTGAGCCCTATAAACCGAAAAGGAGGGAGTAGCCCCCACTATGGCTAGCCTTGTTAAAATGATGGCCCCACCCAGTTCTTTGACGATGCAAGTAGCCTACCGATGCATGCACGTACTCCCATGAATTTCCGGTGAGGCAACTCATCTTTCCATCCATCAATTAATGCCTCCCTGATTTTCACTGGATGGGTCCCCTCATTTTCTTAATGAGCAGTAATGCGTCCCTGATGCACTTACCTACTCCCTCCGTTCGGAATTAATCGTCCAAGAAATGAATGTATCTAGATGTATTTTAATTGTAGATACATCCATCTTTGTGACAAGTAATTCCGAACGGAGGGAGTAATCAGGAACTGCCAAACCGGTCGGAATTTGAGCGCTACAACGCACGCGCGCCTATTAAGAACATTTCAATGAAAGACAAACACTTTTCAAAAACATGAACATTTTCCAACAAGATATTTTTTGCAAACGTAAACATTTTTTGGGAACTGCCAAACAGATTTTAAAAGGGCACAATATTGAAAACAAGAACATTTTTCGAACTATGAACAACTTTTCCAATATGTGAACATTTTAAAAAATGTATGTATGTATGATGAGGGAGTAACAACTCATATATGTATTGTTTGTTCATAGAATTTTTCAGATGTTTTTTTTGTTCATAGAAGTTTGTTTGGTGATGAATTTTCTTTTTCATAGAAATTTTCTAAGTTAAAATGTTCAACTTCACTAAATGGGCATGATGATAATGAAATTTACTTACAGTCTCCTACCCCCTCCCGCCCCTACCCGACCAACTCTCGAGGCCACCTGAACCCTGGGAAAAAAGCATTGTCGATCTCCTACCCCCTCCCGCCCCTACCTGACAAACTCTCGAGGCCACCCAAACCCTAGAAGAAAG
>NC_041380.1:13628296-13655065 GCF_002162155.2 Triticum dicoccoides
CTAGAAGAAAGAGAGTTGTCGATCTCCTACACCCTCCCGCCCCTACCCAACCAACTCTCGGCGCCACCCAAACCCTAGAAGAAAGAGTGTTGTCGATCTCCTACCCCCTTCCGCCCCTACCCGACAAACTCTCGAGGCCACCCAACCCCTCACTACTAGGGAAAACCTTATACACATGAGCTTAGTAGTAGCGCTTTTTAAAAGGCACCGCTGCTACTAATTATCAGTAGCGCTTTTTAAAAGGCACCGCTGCTACTAATTATCAGTAGCGCTTGGCCGTAGAAAGCGCTGCTACTATGCACTTACCAGTAGCGCTGTAGTTATAGAACACACTACTACTATAATTGCCAGACCGTTGCCGGCAGACCAGGCATACTAGTAGCGCTCGTATGCAAAAAGCGCTACTGCTACTGTACCACTACTAGGAAAATGCTTACCAGTAGAGCTGGTTTTTGAGCTACCAGTAGCACGGGCACCAGTGCTACTGCTACAGCACTACAGCTATTTTGTAGCAGTAGCGCGTTTTTAGGCCGGCGCTACTGGTAAGTTCAAGTACTAGTAGCGCGTTTTCAGGCCCGCGCTACTGCTAACATTTATGTTTTTTTAGCATTTTGGCGCTGTACATGTTTAAACAGATATATCTTTTATACAATAACAACTCATCATGACATGAACTAGTCTGTTTAAATAGCATATTCATTACCACTTGTCATCACCATCAAACAATGTTCGTCAATGAGACATCATATAACAAGTTGGTCACTAGTTGTAAGTGCATCTAGTGCCCCTTAGTGATTTTGGTGTATTGAAGACTTATAGGTTAAGTATCTAATGTGTTTATGAGTGCACACAGGTCTATATGTCTATGAGGAGTTTGATATTTACAGAGAAAGTCGACCCCTAAAAATGAAGTTCTTCGACTGAAGACTTTGATATTTTGAAGACTTTCTGAAGACTTTAAAAGTGAAGAAATTGGTGTAACCCTGAAGACTTGGTATTCATTCGAGGAACATGAAGCGTGAAGACTTTTGTTTT
Source organism: Triticum dicoccoides (assembly GCF_002162155.2). Taxonomy (NCBI): domain Eukaryota; kingdom Viridiplantae; phylum Streptophyta; class Magnoliopsida; order Poales; family Poaceae; genus Triticum; species Triticum dicoccoides. Next base: position 13,629,332 of record NC_041380.1, read on the forward strand.
CGTAGTTTCATTTTCTCTTTCTTGAGTCATAGGGTCGAGGAAATACTAAGGAGAAAATTTCCATGTGATGCTCAACTCAAATCTTACACCTACCAATCCCTTCGAGTGAAGCCATTGGAAATCTCATACAGTTCAGTCAATTTCTTCAGTGATAGAGACGCAGTTCTACTGGTCACTGAGGACTTTGTTTTGACTAAGGAGTTAGGAATTCGCCAGTGCGAATTGCCTACATAGTGAGGAACATGATAGCCCTGAGGAATTTGTACCTCAAATTTCCAACCGTTGCTGTGCTATGTGCCAGCTATCCCAAAATATCCTATCCACATAACGGTCATATCATTGAAGGGCATTTATGTCTTATCATGTCGGGCTGCTCCCTAGGCTATAAATAGCCGCCCCCTACAACCACTAGCCGGTTGGCTGCTCCGCGAGAACTTGACACTTGTCATTTGAGAGCAACCCATCCTTCGAGGACTTTGAGCGAAAATCATCAAGTGAGGAAAATCCAAACCCAAACCCAAAACACCTACAACCCAAAGTGATTGAGCATCACTGAAGAGATTGATCCTGCGTGGATCCGACGCTTGTTACCTTTGAAGATTGTGCTTCTTCCAGACGGTTAGGCGTTATGGTCTAGAGCATCCAAGAGGAATTGTGGATCGCCGAGTGACCGGGTTTGTCAAGGTTCGGAAGTCACCTGAAGACTTACCATGAGTGACTGGGCGAGGACTGTGTGTCCTTAGCTCAAGGAGAATACGGTGAGGACTGTGTGTCCGGGACTAGGTGTCCTTGAGTTTAAATACTCAGCCGCTCCAACCAGATGTACAACTGAGACAACAGTTGGAACTGGTCTACCAAATCATTGTCTTCACCAAGCTTACTGGTTCTATTTCCTCAACACTTTCATTTCCTCATTGCTGTGTTGTATGTTTGTTCATATCTGTGTTTGAAGACTTTGACTGAAGACTTTCTCAATTTTCTCAGTTCAATTTCTTCAGTCTGTTTGTCTTCATCTTGTGCTATCCTGTGTTTACGCTTTCTGTACTCTTTGTTTGTCTTCATTTTATCATGATGATCATGCATGTATTCTGCTATGTTTACTTCTGAGTACTTATTCCGCTGCTAGTAGTTCTTCACTAAGGAATTTCCTCACAAGCAAATTCCTCAGTGAAGAATTTCATAAAAATCGCCTATTCACCCCCCTCTAGTCGATATAACGCACTTTCAATTGGTATCAGAGCATGGTACTTCGTTGTTCTGTGTGATTTTGGTTTAACCGCCTGGAGTTTTAGTTATGTCAACCGCATGTATGATCAAGGTCTCTGCTGGGTGTCCTACCTTTGATGGGACGGACTACCCTTACTGGAAGAACAAGATGCGCATGCATCTTGAGGCAATTGATAACGATCTCTGGTACGTTGTGGAAAATGGTGTTCCCTCCGTCTCACCCTCACTGAACGCTACCGATGTGAAGAGATTCAAGCAACTCGATTCCCAAGTGAAGAATATCATATGTGGCCATCTGAGTAAAGGACAGTATGGTAGAGTGAGTGCTTTGGAAACTGCTAAGCTTATCTGGGATAGGCTGTCGAAGGTCAATGAAGGAGTTTCAACTCAGCGTGACTCTCGAGTTGATGTTCTTCACAATCTCTTCAACCGCTTCAAAAGACTCGACAATGAAAATGTTCAGCAAACCTTCGATCGCCTCACTAACATCTCAAATGAGCTTCAAGCCCTTGGTGCCACTGACATCACCGACCATGAGGTGGTGAAGAAATTGCTGAGATCGCTTGATTCCTCATTTGACACTCTGGCACTGATGATACAAGAGCGTGCTGATTACAAGTCACTTGACCCCGCTGATATCCTCGAGAGGCTTAACACTCATGAGTTCCAGCTTGCTGAAAAGAGAGATCTCTATGGTTCAAGCTATGGCAGATCACGTGCACTGAAGGCCAAGGCAGTATCAGAATCCGAAGATGAAGATTCTGGTAGCAGCCTTGGTGATCCTGAAGAACTGAGTCATGATCTAGCACTGCTTGTGAAGAAATTCCAGAAGTTCTCAATATGTGGTTGTTTTGGAAAACCCTCAAGGAGCAATGATTCCTCATCCAGTGACTACAAGAAGAGGCTTTGTCACAAGTGCAAGAAACCAGGACATTACATTCAAGATTGTCCTCAGTGTGAAAAGGAATCAAAGAAGAAGAAATACAAGGATTACAGTTCTGATGATGCGAAGAAAAAGAAGAAGTCTTCAAAATCATCATCTTCAAAATCCTCAAAGTCTTCATCTCACAAGAAGAGCAGCTCCAAGAAGGCTCGAGCATTCATTGGCAAGGAAATGGACTCTGAAGCTGAATCTGAGGAACAAGAGGAAGAGGAGGCTTCTGAGGACTCTGAATCTGGTGTGGCGAGCCTAGCCCTCGCTACTGCATTCGTCAGCAAGTCTATCTTCAACGCCGAAGAAAATGACCTCCCCAACAAGGCTGATGAAGGCAATGATGACTATGCTCCCACCTATTGCTTCATGGCAAAAGGTGCCAAGGTACCTAGATATACCTCCTCTGAGTCTAGTGAAGTGAATCTGATGACAATCTTAAGCCCAGCTACTCTAAACTTGCTAAGATTGTTGTGAAACAACAAAAGGCTTTTGAAAAGGTTCAAAACATGCTAGACAAAAGTGATGATATGTTGGGTGAAGAAATGGATCGCACTAAAGCCTTAACTGAAAATCTTCAGAGACTTCAGACCAGGTTTGACAACCTTCAAGATCATCATAACACTCTCTTATCTGATCATGAGAAGCTTTCTTATGAATATCTTCAAAAGAAGCAAGATCTTGAGAAGCTAAGAGTAAGTTACGAAGATCTTTAGAAGGAGCGCGATTCATTGCTTGCTCAACAAATCAGTGCTGCTCAGGAAGAATTCATTCCTCCATGTTTAAAATGCATTGAGCGAGAATCTGCAAATTCCTCACCTGAATGTTCAAATGCTTCTAATGTTACAAATTCTTCACCCGTCTCTGCTGTCACTAATTCCTCACCTGAGGACATTGCTAGTTTCACTGACGATGCAGGGCTGAAGGAATTGTACATGACAGGCATGTACAAAAGCCTCAAAGGGCATCAGACTCTTTGTGATGTGCTTAAAAAGCAGATCCTCAACAGGAACCCTAGGAAAGAGGGTATTGCCTTTGAGAGGAAACTCAATGCTGATGGTACATATTGGAAGCCTGACCAGTACCCCAAAACCTCATGGGTTGCTGCAAAGGGACCTCTAGTTGATCCATCTAATTTATCTAGCTATACATGTGAATCTTCTCATTCTTCTGATGAGTCAATTGACTCCAACTATAAACTGTTCAAAAATCAGAATGGTGAAGTATTTGCTAGATATGTTGGCACTAACTGCAGGAACGGTTCACCTATGAAGAAAATATGGGTTCCCAAAAGGTATCTTGAAAATCTTCAGGTGAATGTCCTCATGACACCACCTGTGAAGAAAAGGAACCCCAGATCAAATTCTTCATATGGACCAAATTCTTCATATGGATCAAAGTCCTCATATGAACATCATCGTGCTAACAACTCTGTTTCGCAGGGAAGAGCCAAGGGCTATGAATATGAGCATTATTCTTCTAATCATTATGTTCATAAGTCCTCGAAGAATTCCTCTGCTTATTCATATGCTTACTCTAACCCCTCTTATGTGAAACATAATGGTTTGGCCGCTATGCCACCATTCTCGTATGGAGTTCGTAGAGTGATGAACTCTTTGCCACCCCTTCAGATGTGGGTGGTGAAGAAAAAGAACTAGTCTTTTATGCAGGGTCAGGTCTCCAGACGTACTGTAACGTCTGAAGAATTTGCTGGGGACCTGACAAAAATGCCTGAAAGGACGCAGGCTAACCATGATGAAATGAACTTTCATTTCACACGTCCTCCCTCTGTTTTATCTATCTTACCACTTGATGAAATTGATCTGATGAATTGTGATATCATATTCTTCACTGCTGAAGTATATGAGGTTCGTAAGTTGCACTAATTCATCTGCAGGATGATCAACCGAAAGCCACTAAATGGGTACTTGATAGTGGATGTACAAATCACATGACTGGTGACAGGAATCTGTTGATGGATGCTCCCTTATCGTTATCACATCTGAAGCATATCATCTTCGCTGACAAAAGCAAAAGTCAGGTATTGGGTCTAGGTAAAGTTGCTATCACAAAGGATCAACACATGGACAAAGTCATGCTTGTTGAGTCCTTAGGATACAACCTTATGTCTGTCTCAATGCTTTGTGATCTTGATATGGTTGTTGTCTTTGGCAAGTATCGTTGTGTTGTGATTATGGAAGCTGACAAATCCAAAGTCTTCGAAGGCTTTAGGAGAGGAGACTTGTATATTGTTGATTTCTCTGCAGATTCACAACCAGCCGTGTGCCTACTTGCAAAAGCTTCAGAAGGATGGCTATGGCATCGACGACTTGTTCATGCAGGCATGAGGAATTTGCACACACTTGCAAAGAAGAAGCATGTCATTGGCATTGAAAATGTCAAATTCCTCAAGGATCACTTATGCGGTGCCTGTGAAGCTGGAAAGATGACCAAGGCCAAGCATCCAGCGAAGACTATCATGACCACTACTCGTCCATTCGAATTGCTTCACATGGATCTCTTCGGTCCTAATCATTATTCCTCTGTTTCAAATGAAGCATCTCAATATGGCTTTGTTATTGTTGATTACTCTCGTTACACATGGGTACACCTTCTCTCTTACAAAATTGAAGTGCAGGAAGTCTTCAAACGATTTTCCTCGAGGGCTTCAACCAACTTTGGTGTGAAGATCAAGCACATCAGAAGTGACAATGGCACTGAGTTCAAGAATTCGGGTCTCGATGACTATCTTGATGAACTTGGTATTACTCATGAGTTATCTGCTCCTTATACTCCTCAACAGAATGGCGTCGTGGAGTGCAAGAACATGACTCTTGCTGAGATGGCTTGCACTATGCTTGATGAGTACAAAATCCCTCGTCGTTTCTAGGTTGATGCAATTGATACCGCGTGCCATATCATCAACAGAGTATATCTTCACAAATTCTTCAAGAAGACTGCCTATGAACTCCTCACTGACAAGAAACCCAATGTGAGTTCTTTCAAAGTCTTCGGTGCTAAATGCTGGATTAGAGATCCTCATCACAACTCTAAATTTGCACCGGAAGCACATGAAGGTTTTATGCTTGGTTACGAAAAGGACTCGCACACCTACAGAGTCTTCAACAATGTTCTTCACAAGATTGTTGAAACTGTAGATGTGCGGTTCGATGAAACTAATGGCTCGCAAAGAGAGCACCTACCTTCTGTGTTAGATGAACCAGCACCTGAGGATTCAATCAAGCACAAGGCTACTGAAGATGTCATTCCTACTGAAGAATCTGCTGAAGAATTCATTCCAGAATGTGAAGAACGTCGAGCTGATGCACCTGAAGAAAATGCTGAGGAAATTGATGCTGAAGAAAATGCTGATCAAATTCCTCAATGACAACCAGCTCATCCTCGCGTTGCAAAAGAAGTGCAAGTGGAGAAGATCATCGATGACATCAGAGCACCAGGTCCTCTCACACGCTCAAAAGCTTCACATCTATCTAACTTTTGTGGGCACTTTGCTTTTGTCTCTATCACAGAGCCCACTAAGGTAGATGAAGCATTTCTGGAGCCTGAGTGGATTCAGGCCATGCAAGAAGAATTACATCAGTTCAAGCTCAACAATGTCTGGGAACTAGTCAATCGTCCCGATCCTCGCAAGCATAACATCATTGGCACGAAGTGGATCTACCGCAACAAGCAAGATGAAAATGGTGTTGTGGTGAGGAATAAGGCTCGACTAGTAGCTCAAGGCTACACACAGGTTGAAGGAATTGATTTCGATGAAACTTTTGCACCTGTTGCTAGACTTGAGGCTATTCGCATATTACTTGCTTATGCTAACCATCATGATATCATCTTATACCAAATGGATGTGAAAAGTGCATTCCTCAATGGTAAGCTTGAGGAAGAAGTATATGTTGCTCAACCCCCAGGTTTTGAGGATCCAAAACATCCTGACAAAGTCTTCAGACTTAACAAGGCCCTCTATGGCCTCAAGCAGGCCCCACGGGCGTGGTATGATACATTGAAGAAATTCTTCATGAAGAAAGGCTTCACACCCGGTTCACTCGATCCCACTCTCTTTACTAAATCTTATGATGGTGAACTGTTTGTGTGCCAAATATATGTTGATGATATCATCTTTGGTTGTACTGACCAACGTTATAGTGATGAATTTGCCTATATGATGAGTGAAGAATATCAAATGTCTATGATGGGAGAGTTGAAATTCTTCTTAGGTCTTCAAATTCGTCAACATCGCAATGGTATATTCATATCTCAGGAGAAATACCTTAAGGATGTCCTGAAGAAATTCGGCATGCAAGATTGCAAATGCATCAAAATTCCTATGCCCACAAATGGTCATCTATGCACTGATGAAAATGGTACTGACTTCGATCATAAGGTATACCGCTCCATGATTGGCTCTTATTGTACTTATGTGCATCTAGGCCAGATATAATGCTTAGTGTTTGCATGTGTGCCCGATTTCAAGCTGCACCGAAGGAATCACACCATAAGGCTGTGAAGCATATTCTTTGATATCTAGCTCACACACCAACACTAGGATTATGGTATCCCAAGGGCTCGGATTTTGATCTCATTGGATATTCTGACTCTGACTATGCTGGTGACCGTGTGGACCGCAAGTCAACATCTGGTACTTGTCGTTTCCTCGGACGATCTTTGGTCTGTTGGTCTTCGAAGAAATAGAATTGCGTATCACTGTCTACCGCTGAAGCTGAGTACATTGCTGCTGGTTCTTGCTGTGCTCAACTGCTATGGATGAAGTAAACACTCAAGGACTATGGCGTCAACATGAAGAATGTGCCTCTCCTCTGTGACAATGAGAGTGCCATCAAGATTGCTCACAACCCAGTTCAGCACTCGAAGACAAAGCACATTCAGATTCGTCATCATTTTCTTCGTGATCATGTGTTGAAGGGCGACATTTCTATTGAGCATGTGAAGACTGAAGAACAACTAGCCGATATCTTCACTAAGCCCTTGGATGAGAAGAGATTTAGCAAGTTGCGGTGTGAGCTAAATATCTTAGAATCATCGAATGTACTTTGAAAAGGCACTCATCCTAACACTTATGCAAAATTGATGACTTAGATGTGCAACACATGAAGAAACGTTTTTCTTCAATCAATGAATAATAACACTGTAAGTGTGAAGAAATTAATGAAGAATTTGATTCTCAGAACCCTACGACAATTGTACGCGGTGTCTAAAATCATCATTCTTATACGGTGGGTCACGCCACCACAAAAGTTGAAAATCTTCAGTTTGAGTTTTTCCTCAACTTTTGAAATTCCTCAGTTTTTCAAATTCTTCAACTTTGCAAAATCTTCACTTGTGCCGTCGTTTTTCTTCATTGGCTATATATATATATGAGTTTATGTCCTCTACAACATTCACTTATAGCTATTTCTTCAAGTTGGTTTTTCTGCTAAGTGAATGTGATTGGACCCTTCCCCTCTATGCTATACTCAATCCAATCTATTCACAATTTCTTCATGTGCGTTCTATTTGAAACTCGTTCAAATTCTTCACTGTGTCCTTGTCAGCTGAAGAAATTGCGAACGGAACGTTAAAACTAATCTTATCCAAAATTTTCGGTTTTGCCGCTCAAACCGTTTCGCATCCCACGATGCATTATTTTACTCACCCACAATCTTACACGATCTCCTCTACACAGTATGTGGGTGACACATGTCGTTAGAAGGAGAACGGCCAGGGGCACGTTCGTCCAAAATCTTCGGGCGAGCAGTTTTTCACCGTGGCTATAAATACCCCTGTCCCCTTCCTCACTTCTTTTACTCCGCTCGATCTCTCTCCCGCTCGAGCTTTCCAAACCCTAGCGCCGCCGCTACTCCATCGTCGCCGGTGAGGAAGAGCTTCACTGCCTCGACCTCGTCGTCATCGTACTCGCACCGACCGCGGAAATCTTCACCTCCGCGCCGCCGTAGACGTCTTCCTCCGCCAAGTTAGGGCGTGGAAGATCCGCACCGACGAACTTCACTGTTTCCACTCACAGTTCGTCGTGTTCTTCGTTCAGGGTAATTAAAAGTTATTTTTACTGCCCTCTTTGATTCGAAACTTTTCTACAAAATCTTCAAAAGGTGTTTTTTCTTCAAATCTTCACACACAAAACACCTCACAAATCTTCTGTTCTTGATTCATTTCTCTAAGCTATGTTCTTCAAGATTCCTCAATTGTGTGGGTCATCGATCTATACAACTCTGGAACCTAAGATATAACACGCTTAGTGAAATTCCTTAAGACGAATCTGGTCAAATTCCTCAAACTCGTTCTTTTTGAAAAACCTTCTGAGAACGCATATGACCTCTCCAAATTCCTCGCAACTACATTCTGTTCACAGGTACACATGTCCGCTGCTGAATCATTAGGTTCTCATCAATTTAACTCGTTTGCAGCGTTCCTCGAAGAAAAACTGCATACTTCTTCAGAGAATTCGATTGTTCAAATTCCTCAGCTGAAGAATATGGCAGACGGCAAGAAGCCACAGAAAGGAGGAAAGAAACCTGAGGTCATGACTGCTTTTGAGATCCCTGAAGATATATACGCTGAGTACTGCACACCTGATGAAGCCAAGTTTGGCAAAGAGACCAAAAATCAGCGCAAGGTACGCATTCAGAGGATTGAACGGAGATGGGCACGTGAATGGAGAGAGTACAGGTATGTCACTCTAAAGTATATGAAGAAATTCGCACTGAATCCCCCATGCCCAAGAGCTCCACTGGCACCTGGCCAAGTAGCTGATCCCACTAGCCTCAAGCGCGGTGAGGACTATCCTGAAGAATGGGCCAGGCGCCAAGCAAAACTGGCAAGACAAGCCAGAGAAGCAGTGAGGAAATTCAATGAAGATTCTGCTGCTGCTGCTACTGAGGCCTCTGTCAAGCCGAGGAAAGCAATGCTCAAGAAGCCCGCTCGAAAGCCAAGTGCTTCCACATCAATGCCCTCATGGCCAAGTTCCTCAGCTGCGCCCTCATGGCGAGAATCTTCAAAATCTTCAAGGCAAATTCCTCAAGCTGCCCCTGCTCCTCCGAAATCCTCAGCACCTCCACCAAAGTCCTCAGCTGTTCCGACCAAGTCCTCAGCACCTGTGCATCTGGCAACATGCCAAAGTACTGCTGGTATCTCAATAGCCTCTGGTGTCTCAGCGAGTTCCTCACATGCGCCAAATTCTTCATCTGGCCCAACTTTGCTGAAGACTAAAGCAACAGCTGGACGAGGTCCTCGGCCAAGTCCGAAGAAGAAACAGGTCGCCTTTCAAGAGCCACCTAAATATGATGAGGCTGATGATGATGAACTTGCTGAAATCATCAGGGACCGCCAAGAAAGGGCTACTAAAGCCAAAGGCACACCTGTGCCACTGCTATTGGATCCAAAGGCGATCCTTGATTACATTGATCTCTGGCATAAGGATCCCAACACACCTATGCCTGACTTCAAGCTAACACCTGGCCAAAGTCACATGCTGACTCATTTCATCCAAGAAGAGAAGTGGAAATATGATAGGGCCAGAGAGATCAAGAAATCTCAGTACCGCAAAGAGAAGCTGCTGAAGAAAAATGTCGTCAAAATGACAACTGAAGAACTCATCAAGATGCAGGCTGAAATCAAAGCCCTCAGCGACAACTTCAATTCTTACTATGCTGATTGGCAAGGAGCCAAGGTCAGATTTGTGAAGCTGACTGATACTTTCACCAAGGTTGCAGCCCAAACGCAACAAGAAGTTCCTCACGATGAAGCAACTGTTTAGCAAACTGAAGAACATGCCAGCACCGCTGATGATTTTCAGACTGCTGAAGAAAATGCTAGTTCCAGGGCTGATGACTCCATTCCAGCCGCTGAAGAAATTGCCAGGGCATCCACTAGTGGTGCGCCTGAAGAAACTAAAGAAATCAGGGCAACTGCATCAGTTGCGCCTGAGGAAAATCAACCAGATTCCTCAGCTCCGCCTGCGCCTATGCCAACTCCTATTCTTCCATCTACATCAGATGTGAAGAAGACCAAGGCTGCAGAGCAAGCTATAGTGAAGAAAAGGAAAGCATCAAATGCTTCAGAATCTTCAGCTCCCAAGAAGATGAAGCCGATGACCAGCTCGTTTGCAAATCCCATTGATGCTGTTCCTATCTCATCCATGCCATCAAAGGACCTTGTTCCTTTTGGTGAAGACTATGATATCCCAAGTGGATCGGATGAAGAAACTCAATCTGCTGCTTCGTCAGAGCAGATTGATGAAGAAATTGAAGTGGATGCAATCCCTTCAACCCCAATGGTCTCATCACCAATGCCTCAGTTTGATGCTGAAGAGGCTGGTGTTGAAGAACTTGATGATGAAGATGTGGACATTGGAAGCACAACTCCAGTTATGGCTGACGACTTTTGGGAGAGTCAGCATCCAAATTCCCCACTCTTCACCCCACTGCAGCAAATTCCTCACTCTCCTGCACCTACTGTTCAATTGGGCTCTGAAGAAACTCATCCCACTGCATCTGTGCATGAAGAAATTCCAACCACTAGTGCTGAAGAAACTTCTGCTGCTACTGCAAATGTGACTGCACCTGAGGAAGAACCAGAAATTCCTCAGCCTGAAGATCCAGAAATTGCTCAGCCTGAAGAACCTGAGATCGTGATTCCTGAGGTAGTGATGCAACTCACTGATACTCCTCTGCCCAGGCCAAAGGATCCATTCTGAAGGAAACAAAAGTTCAAGGCTGAAGACTTCTTTGGTGAGCACGTGTTCTTCACTGACTACAACCCTTATGACTCTGCTCGCATAAGGAAGAGGCGTTTCTGGACAGCTAGTCAAGCAAACTTCTATTCCTCAGTGCTGTTCAACAAAGACAAAGTCTTCGACCATGCACATATTCCTCACATGGATATGGAGTCTTTGCCGTGCTTCACGCCAGTCCTCATTGTTCTCTTTGACGCTGGGCTGCTCAATTTTTGCACTAACATATGCGATTGGAATGAAGAACTCATTCTTCAGTTCTATGCAACACTGCACATCACTGGCAACTCTGAAGATGTGAATTCATGGGTTCTGGACTGGATTACTGAGAACACACATTATAAGGCCCCAGCATCTGAATTGCTTCGTGCCCTTCCTCTGAGTCCACCCACTGAAGATGCACGTTGTGTTTACAATGAACCTGAGCTTTCAAATCACTATATGCAAGTGCTGATGAAGCCTTTGAAGCCAGGGCAGGCCCCACGAACCAAATTCCTCGTCAAGGAATTGTTGTATGTGCCTCGGACCGTCTATCGCATCCTATCGAAGACTATGAGTCCTATCAAAGGCCACGACTCTAATGATGAAGAAGTCGTTGGCATCATGAAGAACATGCTTTTCAACATCATTCATGGTGTTCCCGTCAACTTCCATGATTTCTTCATGAGGACTCTGGCCAACATTGCTATGTCACCATTTGAGCTGAAGCCTTATGCACCTTGGATTATGAGATTCATCAGGACAAGGTCTTCACTCAATTAGAAAGCTAAAACTCTAAACCACTGCAGCTACTTGCTCCCTATTGAAGTCCTCAAAAGGACATTTTCCTCCGCTGAAGAAAAGGGCAAGGCCACTGCTGTGATAGATGAAGGCATTCGTCCATTGGATGGTCAATTTCGCAAGGCTGCATCTTATTCCACCAATGATGACTCTGCCACACATGATTCTGCCGCCAACAATGCCAAGCCAAATCCTCAAGCCACAGCACCCAGGGTGATGACTGATCGTGAGTTACTCCTCAGTCTTCATCAAAAGGTTGATCGCAATCACAAATGGGTCAAGCGTCAGTTTGGTTCAATTCTTCACAACATGACTTCAACACACAATGTAGTGAAGAAAAACCACTACTACCTTCATGAAACCCTCAGCCGCACCTGGGCTGTTCTGTCTCAAGTTTACAGTGCTGAAGATCTGGAGAAAATGGGTCTCAAAGAAGCATTTGACTGGTCTGCACCTCCTCCGAAGAAATACAAGAAGGTCAAGGTTCCTTCTCTGGTGGCCAGCTCATATTCTTCATCACGTGAGACTGATGAAAATGAAGACTTGGACGACACTGCGGCAGGCCCTACTTCAACAACCAACCCTAGCAACGCTGGCGCTCCTTCATCAACTTGATTTTCTTCAGGGGCGTTAGTCCTCAGTTTCGATCCTTTTGGTCATTTGATGACAAAGGGGGAGAAATCTGAGTTAGTCTTCAAGCGGGTCTATTAATAAGGGCATTTTTTCAGCTAAGTTACAACTCTCGTTCTTCTGAAACTTTTATTGGATCGAGTTGTAATCTTAAACCCGATGGTGCGCTGATACTTTTGTTGCACTGTGCTCTGATACTTTTGATGTGTTATTCTGCATCCTTATTCCTCTTTAATATTATTGCACGCATGCTGAATTACATCAGGCACCATATTTCATCATGCATTTCAAATTCTTTATATTATATATCAAATGCGTGTATGAATTACAAGATATAGGGGGAGATCTCCATGATTCAACTCTTCAAGTGTGCATTGCTTCAAAAGCAAATTCCTCACTATGCACATCTTCAGGGGGAGTTCTTCTATATCTTGCAATCAAATTCCTCAAAATCAGTATTTACACTTGATATATTTATCCTCGTTGAAAACTTAACCTATATTGTCATCAATCACTAAAAAGGGGGAGATTGTAAGTGCATCTAGTGCCCCTTAGTGATTTTGGTGTATTGAAGACTTATAGGTTAAGTATCTAATGTGTTTATGAGTGTACACAGGTCTATAAGTCTATGAGGAGTTTGATATTTACAGAGAAAGTCGACCCCTAAAATAAAGTTCTTCGACTGAAGACTTTGATATTTTGAAGACTTTCTGAAGACTTTGAAAGTGAAGAAATTGGTGTAACCCTGAAGACTTGGTATTCATTCGAGGAACATGAAGCTGAAGACTTTTGTTTTTGTAGTTTCATTTTCTCTTTCTTGAGTCATAGGAAACACCGTACTGTTAAAGGGGGTCGAGGCAATACTAAGGAGAAAATTTCCATGTGATGCTCAACTCAAACCCTACACCTACCAATCCCTTCGAGTGAAGCCATTGGAAATCTCATACAGTTCAGTCAATTTCTTTAGTGACAGAGACACAGTTCTACTGGTCACTGATGACTTTGTTTTGACCGAGGAGTTAGGAATTCGCCAGTACGAATTGCCTACATAGTGAGGAACATGATAGCCCTGAGGAATTTGTACCTCAAATTTCCGACCGTTGCTGTGCTATGTGCGAGCTGTCCCAAAATATCCTATCCACATAACGGTCATATCATTGAAGGGCATTTATGTCTTATCATGTTGGGCTGCTCCCTAGGCTATAAATAGCCGCCCCCTACAACCACTAGCCGGTTGGCTGCTCCGCGAGAACTTGACACTTGTCATTTGAGAGCAACCCATCCTCCGAGGACTTTGAGCAAAAATCATCAAGTGAGGAAAATCCAAACCCAAACCCAAAACACCTACAACCCAAAGTGATTGAGCATCACTAAAGAGATTGATCCTGCGTGGATCCGACACTTGTTACCTTTGAAGACTGTGCTTCTTCCAGACGGTTAGGCGTCATGGTCTAGAGCATCCAAGAGGAATTGTGGATCGCCGAGTGACCGGGTTTGTCAAGGTTTGGAAGTCACCTGAAGACTTACCACGAGTGATTGGGCGAGGACTGTGTGTCCTTAGCTCAAGGAGAATACGGTGAGGACTGTGTGTCCGGGAGTAGGTGTTCTCGAGTTTAAATACTCAGCCGCTCCAACCAGATGTACAACTGAGACAGCAGTTGGAACTGGTCTACCAAATCATTGTCTTCACCAAGCTTACTGGTTCTATTTCCTCAACACTTCCATTTCCTCATTGCTGTGTTGTATGTTTGTTCATATCTGTGTTTGAAGACTTTGACTGAAGACTTTCTTAATTTCCTCAGTTCAATTTCTTCAGTTTGTTTGTCTTCATCTTGTGCTATCCTGTGTTTACGCTTTTTGTACTTTGTGTTTGTCTTCATTTCATCATGATGATCATGCATGTATTCTGCTATGTTTACTTCTGAGTACTTATTCCGCTGCTAGTAGTTCTTCGCTAAGGAATTTCCTCACGAGCAAATTCCTCAGTGAAGAATTTCATAAAAATCGCCTATTCACCCCCCCTCTAGTCGATATAATGCACTTTCACTAGTCATAATCACAACTCCTCCTCCTCATCATCAACTCTAACACATTGTAGCACATAATAACACATTCTAGCTACGACCTACTCCTCTCATAAGACCTAATCTACCCTATCTTAGGTAAAATATCATAAAACAAGATAGGCATTGACCTGCATTAAGGAAAATTGACTCTCCATAATAAAGAACGGAGATCATCCTGTCTCCAAGTCTTGGCCTACGCACAATGTTGCTTCCAAGCAGCTCTCTACGATGGTTCAAACATTTTTTGAAATCATCTATTATCATGGCTTCCTTGCTTTTAGAAATCCGGTATGGACAGGAGTGATGTGGATACTGCGGCTGACCTGGCCATGGTGGCCGTAAGCTCATAACATTAACGCGACCTCTCGTCAACATCAGATGAGGCACACAATCCATCGGGATTTTCTGTTCAAAAACATAGTAATAACTTTGTAGTTAGCAATATTGTTTAGTTTTAGAAGAATTTATGCAAAAGATGCATGGATGTCGTAATAGTAGAAAATCTTACCATGATATCTCCATTGATGTTACCGTAGTTCAACACGTTCACTAGTGGCATGTATTGACCATAATGTGGAGGAGTTTGATAATAGCTATTGTAATTCTCAATATCAGTAAAAAATGCGATAAGACCATCTTGCTCCTTATAAGTTAATTGTGCTTCATCATTGTAGTAGTAGGTTCTGTCTACCATTTTCCGTACATTTTTTGAAGAATGAAAATAAGCTGTCAATGGAAATAAGCTGTCAAATATTTTGAAATAAACAATATTAATTACTTAGTAAATATGTTTAAGAAACTCACACATCGGTAGAACTGGAAGTGTGTCAACAAGGACCCAAATGGTCATATCATTTTCGACGATGTCAGGATCACCAAGATCGAAGGTGAGAAGCATACCCTCATGAAAATCATACGCCTTGCAAAGGGCTTCCCAATTCAGGCAACCAAAATTGGATGAGTTCACAGAATTGTATAGATTTACAGCAAAATCATAACCATGATGGGTCCTTAGTTGAATTATCTTTGTCTCCATTCTTCCATGATCTTCAAAACCCATCTTCTCCAAGACATAGTGTCTTGCATGGCATGGGATAAGCTAGTCGAATTGTAAAAGACGGAAATTACACGTTGAAGAAGTAGAGAAGTCGTGCAAAAAATAACAAAAAACACTTGTCGTCGTTGCGTACCGTTTCAACATCGAAGGTCTCTTGGAGCTTGGTGCTGAAGCGCCGACCTTCTACCAAGTGAGGCCTGTCGCACAGACCGCGCTCATCTTCGCAGTACTCGCACATAGAGAATTCCCTTTCGTCATCAG
Organism: Triticum dicoccoides; assembly: GCF_002162155.2. Classification (NCBI taxonomy): domain Eukaryota; kingdom Viridiplantae; phylum Streptophyta; class Magnoliopsida; order Poales; family Poaceae; genus Triticum; species Triticum dicoccoides. The sequence goes on from NC_041380.1 coordinate 13,645,045, forward strand.
ACATTTCCTAATAGGTAATTAATAATCCATCATCGAATACATATATAGTAGTTTGTAGCAAAGATCATCATATAACAACTAAAACACCCAAAATTTGTAGTTTGTAGTAGTTTGTAGCAAAGATCATCATATAATCCATCATGAATACATATATAGTAGTTTGTAGCACAAACCGCGCTCATCTTTTGCATTCAATAAGCAAATAACTAATAGGTAATTAATAATCCATCATCGAATACATATATAGTAGTTTGTAGCAAAGATCATCATATAATATCATTAATACATCTCGAATAATAGCTCCTCTAGGTTCAGTGGGCCGCAGTGGACACCCAAAGAGAAGGAACCATCACCGGATCATAGCTCCGGTGAGATCCCCAAAGAATCTGCCAGGTATTGGAGAACCGTCAAGGAAATATGCCCTAGAGGCAATAATAAACTTATTATTTATTTCCTTATATCATGATAAATGTTTATTATTCATGCTAGAATTGTATTAACCGGAAACATAATACATGTGTGAATACATAGACAAACAGAGTGTCACTAGTATGCCTCTACTTGACTAGCTCGTTAATCAAAGATGGTTATGTTTCCTAACCATAAACAAAGAGTTGTTATTTGATTAACGGGATCACATCATTAGGTGAATGATCTGGTTGACATGACCCATTCCATTAGCTTAGCACCCGATCATTTAGTATGTTGCTATTGCTTTCTTCATGACTTATACATGTTCCTATGACTATGAGATTATGCAACTCCCGTTTACCGGAGGAACACTTTGTGTGCTACCAAATGTCACAACGGAAATGGGTGATTATAAAGGTGCTCTACAGGTGTCTCCAAAGGTAGATGTTGGGTTGGCGTATTTCGAGATTAGGATTTGTCACTCCGATTGTCGGAGAGGTATCTCTGGGCCCTCTCGGTAATGCACATCACATAAGCCTTGCAAGCATTACAACTAATGAGTTAGTTGCGAGATGATGTATTACGGAACGAGTAAAGGGACTTGCCGGTAACGAGATTGAACTAGGTATTGGATACCGACGATCGAATCTCGGGCAAGTAACATACCGATGACAAAGGGAACAACGTATGTTGTTATGCGGTCTGACCGATAAAGATCTTCGTAGAATATGTAGGAGCCAATATGGGCATCCAGGTCCCGCTATTGGTTATTGACCGGAGATTTGTCTCAGTCATGTCTACATTGTTCTCGAACCGTAGGGTCCGCACGCTTAACGTTACGATGACAGTTATTATGAGTTTATGCATTTTTTGATGTACCGAAGTTAGTTCAGAGTCCCGGATGTGATCACGGACATGACGAGGAGTCTCGAAATGGTCGAGACATAAAGATTGATATATTGGACGACTATATTTGGACACCGGAAGCGTTCTGGGGAAGTTTCGGATAAAACCGGAGCACCGGGGGGTTACCGGAACCCCCCGGGGGGTTGATGGGCCTCATGGGCCTAAAGTGGAGAAGAGGAAGGGGCTGCCAGGGCAGGCCGCGCGCCCCCTCTCCCCCTAGTCCGAATTGGACAAGGAGGGAGGGGCGGCGCCCCCCTTTCCTTCTCTCCTTCCCTCTCTCCTAGTTGGACAAGGAAAGGGAGGGGAGTCCTACTCCCGGTAGGAGTAGGACTCCTCCTGCGCGCCTCCTCTAGGGCCGGCCGCACCCTCCCTTGGATCCTTTATATACGGAGGCAGGGGGGCACCCTAGAACACACAAGTTGATCTTCGTGATCGTTCCTTAGCCGTGTGCGGTGCCCCCCTCCACCATATTCCAACTCGGTCATATCGTTGTAGTGCTTAGGCGAAGCCCGGGCGTCGGTAGAACATCATCATCGTCACCACGCCGTTGTGCTGACGGAACTCATCCCCGAAGCTTTGCTGGATCGGAGCCCAGGGAGCGTCATCGAGCTGTACGTGTGCTAAGAACTCGGAGGCGCCGGAGTAACGGTGCTTGGATCGGTCGGATCGGGAAGACGTACGACTACTTCCTCTACGTTGCGTCAATGCTTCCGCTTCGGTCTACGAGGGTACGTAGACAACACTCTCCCCTCTCGCTGCTATGCATCACCATGATCTTGCGTGCGCGTAGGAAAATTTTGAAATTACTACGTTCCCCAACAGTGGCATCCGAGCCTACGTTTTATATGTTGATGTTATATGCACGAGTAGAACATAAGTGAGTTGTGGGCGATATAAGTCATACTGCTTACCAGCATGTCATACTTTGGTTTGGCGGTATTGTTGGACGAAGCAGCCCGGACCACCATTACGTGTACGCTTACGCGAGACCGGTTCTCCCGACGTGCTTTGCACAGAGGTGGCTTGCGGGTGACAGTTTCTCCAACTTTAGTTGAACCGAGTGTGGCTACGCCCGGTCCTTGCGAAGGTTAAAACAGCACCAACTTGACAAACTATCTTTGTGGTTTTGATGCGTAGGTAAGATTGGTTCTTGCTTAAGCCCGTAGCAGCCACGTAAAACTTGCAACAACAAAGTAGAGGACGTCTAACTTGTTTTTGCAGGGCATGTTGTGATGTGATATGGTCAAGACATGATGCTAAATTTTATTGTATGAGATGATCATGTTTTGTAACCGAGTTATCGGCAACTGGCAGGAGCCATATGGTTGTCGCTTTATTGTATGAAATGCAATCGCGCTGTAATGCTTTACTTTATCACTAAGCGGTAGCGATAGTCGTGGAAGCATAAGATTGGCGAGACGACAATGATGCTACGATGGAGATCAAGGTGTCGCACCGGTGACGATGGTGATCATGACGGTGCTTCGAAGATGGAGATCACAAGCACAAGATGATGATGGCCATATCATATCACTTATATTGATTGCATGTGATGTTTATCTTTTATGCATCTTATCTTGCTTTGATTGACGGTAGCATTATAAGATGATCTCTCATTAATTATCAAGAAGTTTTCTCCCTGAGTATGCACCGTTGCGAAAGTTCTTCGTGCTGAGACACCATGTGATGATCGGGTGTGATAGGCTCTACGTTCAAATACAACGGGTGCAAAACAGTTGCACACGCGGAATACTCAGGTTATACTTGACGAGCCGAGCATATACAGATATGGCCTCGGAACATGGAGACTGAATCATATAGTAGATTTGATCAACATAATGATGTTCACCAATGAAATTACTCCATCTCACGTGATGATCGGACATGGTTTAGTTGATTTGGATCACATAATCACTTAGAGGATTAGAGGGATGTCTATCTAAGTGGGAGTTCTTTTAGTAAATTAATTGAACCTAAATTTATCATGAAACTTAGTACCTGATAGTATCTTGCTTGTTTATGTTTGATTGTAGATAGATGACTCGTGCTGTTGTTCCGTTGAATTTTAATGCGTTCCTTGAGAAAGCAAAGTTGAAAGATGATGGTAGCAATTACACGGACTGGGTCCGTAACTTGAGGATTATCCTCATTGCTGCACAGAAGAATTACATCCTGGAAGCACCGCTGGGTGCCAGGCCTGCTGCTGGAGCAACACCAGATGTTATGAACGTCTGGCAGAGCAAAGCTGATGACTACTCGATAGTTCAGTGTGCCATGCTTTACGGCTTATAATCGGGACTTCAACGACGTTTTGAACGTCATGGAGCATATGAGATGTTCCAGGAGTTGAAGTTAATATTTCAAGCAAATGCCCGGATTGAGAGATATGAAGTCTCCAATAAGTTCTATAGCTGCAAGATGGAGGAGAACAGTTCTGTCAGTGAGCATATACTCAAAATGTCTGGGTATAATAATCACTTGATTCAATTGGGAGTTAATCTTCCAGATGATTGCGTCATTGACAGAATTCTCCAATCACTGCCACCAAGCTACAAGAGCTTCGTGATGAACTATAATATGCAAGGGATGAATAAGACTATTCCCGAGCTCTTCGCAATGTTGAAAGCTGCGGAGGTAGAAATCAAGAAGGAGCATCAAGTGTTGATGGTCAACAAGACCACTAGTTTCAAGAAAAAGGGCAAAGGGAAGAAGAAGGGGAACTTCAAGAAGAACGGCAAACAAGTTGTTGTTCAAGAGAAGAAACCCAAGTCTGGACCTAAGCCTGAAACTGAGTGCTTCTACTGCAAGCAGACTGGTCACTGGAAGTGGAACTGCCCCAAGTATTTGGCGGATAAGAAGGATGGCAAGGTGAACAAAGGTATATGTGATATACATGTTATTTATGTGTACCTTACTAATGCTCGCAGTAGCACCTGGGTATTTGATACTGGTTTTGTTGCTAATATTTGCAACTCGAAACAGGGACTACGGATTAAGCGAAGATTGGCTAAGGACGAGGTGACGATGCGCGTGGGAAACGGTTCCAAAGTCGATGTGATCGCGGTCGGCATGCTACCTCTACATCTACCTTCGGGATTAGTATTAGACCTAAATAATTGTTATTTGGTGCCAGTGTTGAGCATGAACATTATATCTCGATCTTGTTTAATGCGAGACGGTTATTCATTTAAACCAGAGAATAATGGTTGTTCTATTTATGTGAGTAATATCTTTTATGGTCATGCACCCTTGAAAAGTGGTCTATTCTTATTGAATCTCGATAGTAGTGATACACATATTCATAATGTTGAAGCCAAAAGATGCAGAGTTGATAATGATAGTGCAACTTATTTGTGGCACTGCCGTTTAGGTCATATCGGTGTAAAGCACATGAAGAAACTCCATACTGATGGACTTTTGGAGCCACTTGATTATGAATCACTTGGTACTGGTGAACCGTGCCTCATAGGCAAGATGACTAAAACACCGTTCTCCAGTACTATGGAGAGAGCAATAGATTTGTTGGAAATCATACATACAGATGTATGTGGCCCGATGAATATTGAGGCTCGTGGCGGATATCGTTATTTTCTCACCTTCACAGATGACTTAAGCAGATATGGGTATATCTACTTAATGAAACATAAGTCTGAAACGTTTGAAAAGTTCAAAGAATTTCAGAGTGAAGTTGAAAATCATCGTAACAAGAAAATAAAGTTTCTACGATCTGATCATGGAGGAGAATATTTGAGTTACGAGTTTGGTGTACATTTGAAAAATTGTGGAATGGTTTCGCAACTCACGCCACCCGAAACACCACAGCGTAATGGTGTGTCCGAACATCGTAATCGTACTTTACTAGATATGGTGCGATCTATGATGTCTCTTACTGATTTACCGCTATCGTTTTGGGGATACGCTCTAGAGACGGCCGCATTCATGTTAAATAGGGCACCATCAAAATCCGTTGAGACGACGCCTTATGAACTGTGGTTTGGCAAGAAACCAAAGTTGTCGTTTCTGAAAGTTTGGGGCTGCGATGCTTATGTGAAAAAACTTCAACCTGATAAGCTCAAACCCAAATCGGAGAAATGTGTCTTCATAGGATATCCAAAGGAAACTATTGGATACACCTTCTATCACAGATCTGAAGGCAAGACTTTTGTTGCTAAATTCGGAAACTTTCTGGAGAAGGAGTTTCTCTCGAAAGAAGTGAGTGGGAGGAAAGTAGAACTTGACGAGGTAACTGTACCTACTCCCTTATTGGAAAGTAGTACATCATAGAAAACTGTTTCAGTGACACCTACACCAGTTAGTGAGGAAGCTAATGATGAAGATCATGAAACTTCAGATCAAGATACTACTGAACCTCGTAGATCAACTAGAGTGAGATCCGCGCCAGAGTGGTACGTTAATCCTGTTCTGGAAGTCATGCTACTAGATCATGATGAACCTATGAACTATGAAGAAGCGATGGTGAGCCCAGATTCCGCAAAATGGCTTGAAGCCATGAAATCTGAGATGGGATCCATGTATGAGAACAAAGTATGGACTTTGGTTGACTTGCCCGATGATCGGCAAGCAATTGAGAATAAATGGATCTTCAAGAAGAAGACTGATGCTAACGGTAATATTACTGTCTAGAAAGCTTGACTTGTCGCAAAAGGTTTTCGGCAAGTTCAAGGGATTGACTACGATGAGACCTTCTCACCCGCAGCGATGCTTAAGTCTGTCCGAATCATGTTAGCAATTGCCGCATTTTATGATTATGAAATTTGGCAGATGGATGTCAAAACTGCATTCCTGAATGGATTTCTGGAAGAAGAGTTGTATATGATGCAACCAGAAGGTTTTGTCGATCCAAAGGGAGCTAACAAAGTGTGCAAGCTCCAGCGATCCATTTATGGACTGGTGCAAGCCTCTCGGAGTTGGAATAAACGCTTTGATAGTGTGATCAAAGCATTTGGTTTACAGACTTTCGGAGAAGCCTGTATTTACAAGAAAGTGAGTGGGAGCTCTGTAGCATTTCTGATATTATATGTGGATGACATATTACTAATTGGAAATAATATAGAATTTCTGGATAGCATAAAGGGATACTTGAATAAAAGTTTTTCAATGAAAGACCTCGGTGAAGCTGCTTACATATTAGGCATTAAGATCTATAGAGATAGATCAAGACGCTTAATTGGACTTTCACAAAGCACATACCTTGACAAAGTTTTGAAGAAGTTCAAAATGGATCAAGCAAAGAAAGGGTTCTTGCCTGTGTTACAAGGTGTGAAATTGAGTAAGACTCAATGCCCGACCACTGCAGAAGATAGAGAGAAAATGAAAGATGTTCCCTATGCTTCAGCCATAGGCTCTATCATGTATGCGATGCTGTGTACCAGACCTGATGTGTGCCTTGCCATAAGTCTAGCAGGGAGGTACCAAAGTAATCCAGGAGTGGATCACTGGACAGCGGTCAAGAACATCCTGAAATACCTGAAAAGGACTAAGGATATGTTTCTCATATATGGAGGTGACAAAGAGCTCATCGTAAAAGGTTACATCGATGCAAGCTTTGACACAGATCCGGACGATTCTAAATCGCAAACCGGATACGTGTTTACATTAAACGGTGGAGCTGTCAGTTGGTGCAGTTCTAAACAAAGCGTCGTAGCGGGATCTACATGTGAAGTGGAGTACATATCTGCTTCGGAAGCAGCAAATGAAGGAGTCTGGATGAAGGAGTTCATATCCGATCTAGGTGTCATACCTAGTGCATCGGGTCCAATGAAAATCTTTTGTGACAATACTGGTGCAATTGCCTTGGCAAAGGAATCCAGATTTCACAAGAGAACCAAGCACATCAAGAGACGCTTCAATTCCATCCGGGATCTAGTCCAGGTGGGAGACATAGAGATTTGCAAGATACATACAGATATGAATGTGGCAGACCCGTTGATTAAGCCTCTTTCACAAGCAAAACATGATCAACACCAAGGCTCCATGCGTGTTAGAATCATTACTGTGTAATCTAGATTATTGACTCTAGTGCAAGTGGGAGACTGAAGGAAATATGCCCTAGAGGCAATAATAAAGTTATTATTTATTTTCTTATATCATGATAAATGTTTATTATTCATGCTAGAATTGTATTAACCGGAAACATAATACATGTGTGAATACATAGACAAACAGAGTGTCACTAGTATGCCTCTACTTGACTAGCTCATTAATCAAAGATGGTTATGTTTCCTAACCATAAACAAAGAGTTGTTATTTGATTAACGGGATCACATCATTAGGTGAATGATCTGATTGACATGACCCATTCCATTAGCTTAGCACCCGATCGTTTAGTATGTTGCTATTGCTTTCTTCATGACTTATACATGTTCCTATGACTATAAGATTATGCAACTCCCGTTTACCGGAGGAACACTTTGTGTGCTACCAAACGTCACAACGTAAATGGGTGATTACAAAGGTGCTCTACAGGTGTCTCCAAAGGTAGATGTTGGGTTGGCGTATTTCGAGATTAGGATTTGTCACTCCGATTGTCGGAGAGGTATCTCTGGGCCCTCTCGGTAATGCACATCACATAAGCCTTGCAAGCATTACAACTAATGAGTTAGTTGCGAGATGATGTATTACGGAACGAGTAAAGAGACTTGCCGGTAACGAGATTGAACTAGGTATTGGATACCGACGATCGAATCTCGGGCAAGTAACATACCGATGACAAAGGGAACAACGTATGTTGTTATGCGGTCTGACCGATAAAGATCTTCGTAGAATATGTAGGAGCCAATATGGGCATCCAGGTCCCGCTATTGGTTATTGACCGGAGATTTTTCTCAGTCATGTCTACATTGTTCTCGAACCGTAGGGTCCGCACGCTTAATGTTACGATGACAGTTATTATGAGTTTATGCATTTTTTGATGTACCGAAGTTAGTTCGGAGTCCCGGATGTGATCACGGACATGACGAGGAGTCTCGAAATGGTCGAGAAATAAAGATTGATATATTGGACGACTATATTCGGACACCGGAAGCGTTCCGGGGAAGTTTCGGATAAAACCGGAGCACCGGGGGGTTACCGGAACCCCCCGGGGGGTTAATGGGCCTCATGGGCCTAAAGCTGAGAAGAGGAAGGGGCTGCCAGGTCAGGCCGCGCACCCCTCTCCCCCTAGTCCGAATTGGACAAGGAGGAAGGGGCGGCGCCCCCCCTTTCCTTCTCTCCTTCCCTCTCTCCTTGTTGGACAAGGAAAGGGAGGGGAGTCCTACTCCCGGTAGGAGTAGGACTCCTCCTGTGCGCCTCCTCTAGGGCCGGCCGCACCCCCCTTGGATCCTTTATATACGGAGGCAGGGGGCACCCTAGAACACACAAGTTGATCTTCGTGATCGTTCCTTAGCCGTGTGCGGTGCCCCCCTCCACCATATTCCACCTCGGTCATATCGTTGTAGTGCTTAGGCGAAGCCCTGCGTCGGTAGAACATCATCATCGTCACCATGCCGTTGTGCTGACGGAACTCATCCCCGAAGCTTTGCTGGATCGGAGCCCGGGGATCGTCATCGAGCTGTACGTGTGCTAAGAACTCGGAGGCGCCGGAGTAACGGTGCTTGGATCGGTCGGATCGGGAAGACGTACGACTACTTCCTCTACGTTGCGTCAACGCTTCCGCTTCGGTCTACGAGGGTACGTAGACAACACTCTCCCCTCTCGTTGCTATGCATCACCATGATCTTGCGTGTGCGTAGGAAAATTTTGAAATTACTATGTTCCCCAACAAACCGGCCGTTCGCCAACGCAACCAAGTAGCGCTGGACGTGCGCGTTCTCCTCAATGACACGGTGCTGTACCACCTGCACGGGGGACTCAAGCCTCTCCACTGATGCAGGCCCACGTGACCGCCACCAAAGAAGCTCCGGGTCGACGACGGGCTGGCTCCTCACTAAGCTGCGCTCACCAGAAGGTAGCACAACCCAGTACTAGCCCGGCGGAGCCCAGTCCCGGACATGGCCCCTCGGCTCAACCAGGAGTCGTCCGCCGAGTCGACGACGAGGATGCGGGATAGGCATCGTCAACGTCGAGAACAAAATGCTTAATTATGAAAACAAAATTAATAAACACTTAGCAAACTTTGGCATGACCTTTGCTAAAAACAGGACATATCGAGCGCCTAAAATTTGCCAGAACGTAAACGAATTGACATTTCTGGCAAAACATAGACCACTCGGAAAAATATGACATGTCCAAAATGTGACATGTTCAAAATATGACATGTCCACTGCAAATTTTCATATAACAGGAAAAATTGCTTTAACTAAAAAAAATAACAACAATTTCTTTAACTAAAAAAATACCTAGAATTCTGTTAACTACACCTAAAAAGACTAAAACACCTAAAATTCTATTAACTACACCTAAAACAACTAAAACACCCAAAACTCTTTTAAATACACTTAAAACAAATTCAACATTATTCTAAGAACACCTACATTATTCTAAAAACCTACATTTTTAACTAAAACACCTACAAATTTAACTAAAACACCTACAAATTCAACTAAAACACCTACATTATTCTAAGAACCTACATTTTTTTAACTAGGATTCAAAATAATTAACTACTCTCTAATAACTATAACTAGGGAGGGAGGGAGGAGGAGGAAGGAGGGAGGAGTACCTCTCGGTGGAGGAGGGCCGGCGC
>NC_041380.1:13655517-13711955 GCF_002162155.2 Triticum dicoccoides
AGGAAATATGCCCTATAGGCAATAATAAAGTTATTATTTATTTCCTTATATCATGATAAATGTTTATTATTCATGCTAGAATTGTATTAACTGGAAACATAATACAAGTGTGAATACATAGACAAACAGAGTGTCACTAGTATGCCTCTACTTGACTAGCTCGTTGATCAAAGATGGTTATGTTTCCTAGCCATAGACATGAGTTGTCATTTGATTAACGGGATCACATCACTAGGAGAATGATGTGATTGACACGACCCATTCCGTTAGCTTAGCACCCGATCGTTTAGTATGTTGCTATTGCTTTCTTCATGACTTATACTGAAGGAAATATGCCCTAGAGGCAATAATAAAGTTATTATTTATTTCCTTATTTCATGATAAATGTTTATTATTCATGCTAGAATTGTATTAACCGGAAACATAATACATGTGTGAATACATAGACAAACAGAGTGTCACTAGTATGCCTCTACTTGACTAGCTCGTTAATCAAAGATGGTTATGTTTCCTAACCATAAACAAAGAAGTTGTTATTTGATTAACGAGATCACATCATTAGTTGAATGATCTGATTGACATGACCCATTCCATTAGCTTAGCATCCGATCGTTTAGTATGTTGCTATTGCTTTCTTCATGACTTATACATGTTCCTATGACTATGAGATTATGCAACTCCCGTTTGCCGGAGGAACACTTTGTGTGCTACCAAACGTCACAACGTAACTGGGTGATTATAAAGGAGCTCTACAGGTGTCTCCAAAGGTACATGTTGGGTTGGCGTATTTTGAGATTAGGATTTGTCACCCCGATTGTCGGAGAGGTATCTCTGGGCCTTCTCGGTAATGCACATCACATAAGCCTTGCAAGCATTACAACTAATATGTTAGTTGTGAGATGATGTATTATGGAACGATTAAAGAGACTTGCCGGTAACGAGATTGAACTAGGTATTGGATACCGACGATCGAATCTCGGGCAAGTAACATACCGATGACAGAGGGAACAACGTATGTTGTTATGCGGTCTGACCGATAAAGATCTTCGTAGAATATGTAGGAGCCAATATGGGCATCCAGGTCCCGCTATTGGTTATTGACCAGAGACGTGTCTCGGTCATGTCTACATTGTTCTCGAACCGTAGGGTCCGCACGCTTAAAGTTACGATGACAGTTATTATGAGTTTATGCATTTTGATGTACCGAAGTTTGTTCGGAGTCCCGGATGTGATCATGGACATGACGAGGAGTCTCGAAATGGTCGAGACATAAAGATTGATATATTGGACGGCTATATTTGGACACCAGAATTGTTCCGGGTGATTTCGGAGAAAACTGGAGTGCCAGAGGGGTTACCGGAACCCCCCGGGGAAGTATTGGGACTTAGTGGGCCTGAGGGGAGAGAGAGGGCTGCAGCCCAGGAGGTGGCGCGCCCCCCATGGGGAGTCCGAATTGGACTAGGAGGGGGGGGGGCGCGGCCCCCCTTTTCCTCTCCCTCTCCCTCTCTTTCCTTCCCCCTCTCTCTTCCTAGTTGGACTAGGAAAGGGGAGTCCTACTCCCACTAGGAGGAGGGCTCCCCCCTCCCTTTGGCACGCCCCATAGGGCCGGCCGCCCCCCCTTGCTCCTTTATATACGGGGGCAGAAGGCACCCTAGAACACACAAGTTGATCTTCGTGATCGTTCCTTAGCCGTGTGCGGTGCCCCCCTCCACCATATTTCACCTCGGTCATATCGTAGCGGTGCTTAGGCGAAGCCCTGCGGCGGTAGAACATCAAGATCGTCACCACGCCGTCGTGCTGACGGAACTCCTCCCCGAAGCTTTGCTGGATCGGAGCCCGGGGATCGTCATCGAGCTGTACGTGTGCTAAGAACTCGGAGGTGCCGGAGTAACGGTGCTTGGATCGGTCGGATCGGGAAGACGTACGACTACTTCCTCTATGTTGCGTCAACGCTTCCGCTTCGGTCTACGAGGGTACGTAGACATCACTCTTCCCCCTCGTTGCTATGCATCACCATGATCTTGCGTGTGCGTAGGAATTTTTTTGAAATTACTACGTTACCCAACAGTGGCATCAGAGCCTAGGTTTTATATGTTGATGTTATATGCACGAGTAGAACACAAGTGAGTTGTGGGCGATATAAGTCATACTGCTTACCAACATGTCATACTTTGGTTCGGCGGTATTGTTGGACGAAGCGGCCCAGACCGACATTACGTGTACGCTTACGCGAGACCGGTTCTCCCGACGTGCTTTGCACTTAGGTGGCTTGCGGGTGATAGTTTCTCCAACTTTAGTGTAACCAAGTGTGGCTACGCCCGGTCCTTGCGAAGGTTAAAACAGCACCAACTTGACAAACTATCGTTGTGGTTTTGATGCTTAGGTAAGATCGGTTCTTGCTTAAGCCCGTAGCAGCCACGTAAAACTTGCAACAACAAAGTAGAGGACGTCTAACTTGTTTTTGCAGGGCATGTTGTGATGTGATATGGTCAAGACATGATGCTAAATTTTATTGTATGAGATGATCATGTTTTGTAACCGAGTTATCGGCAACTGGCAGGAGCCATATGGTTGTCGCTTTATTGTATGCAATGCAATCGCGCTGTAATGCTTTACTTTATCACTAAACGGTAGCGATAGTCATGGAAGCATAAGATTGGCGAGACTACAACGATGCTACGATGGAGATCAAGGTGTCGCGCCGGTGACGATGGTGATCACGACGGTGCTTCGAAGATGGAGATCACAAGCACAAGATGATGATGGCCATATCATATCACTTATATTGATTGCATGTGATGTTTATCTTTTATGCATCTTATCTTGCTTTGATTGACGGTAGCATTATAAGATGATCTCTCACTAATTATCAAGAAGTGTTCTCCCTGAGTATGCACCATTGCGAAAGTTCTTCGTGCTGAGACACCACGTGATGATCGGGTGTGATAGGCTCTACGTTCAAATACAACGGGTGCAAAACAGTTGCACACGCGGAATACTCAGGTTATACTTGACGAGCCAAGCATATACAAATATGGCCTCGGAACATGGAGACCGAAAGGTCGAGCGTGAATCATATAGTAGATATGATCAACATAGTGATGTTCACCAATGAAACTACTCCATCTCACATGATGATCGGACATGGTTTAGTTGATTTGGGTCACGTAATCACTTAGAGGATTAGAGGGAAGTCTATCTAAGTGGGAGTTCTTTAAGTAAATTTATTGAACCTAAATTTATCATGAAAACTTAGTACCTGATAGTATCTTGCTTGTCTATGCTTGATTGTAGATAGATGGCTCGTGCTGTTGTTCCGTTGAATTTTAATGCGTTCCTTGAGAAAGCAAAGTTGAAAGATGATGGTAGCAATTACACGGACTGGGTCCGTAACTTGAGGATTATCCTCATTGCTGCACAGAAGAATTACGTCCTGGAAGCACCGCTGGGTGCCAGGCCTGCTGCTGGAGCGACACCAGATGTTATGAACGTCTGGCAGATCAAAGCTGATGACTACTCGATAGTTTAGTGTGCCATGCTTTACGGCTTAGAATCGGGACTTCAACGACGTTTGAAACATCATGGAGCATATGAGATGTGTTGGGGAACGTAGCAGAAATTCAAAATTTTCCTACGTGTCACCAAGATCTATCTATGGAGACACTAGCAACGAGGGAACGAGAGTGCATCTACATACCCTTGTAGATCGCTAAGCGGAAGCGTTCAAGTGAACGGGGTTGATGGAGTCGTACTCGTCGTGATTCAGATCACCGATGATCCTAGTGCCGAACGGACGGCACCTCCGCGTTCAACACACGTACAGCTCGACGATGTCTCCCACGCCTTGATCTAGCAAGGAGAGAGGGAGAGGTTGAGGAAGACTCCATCCAGCAGCAGCACAACGGCGTGGTGGTGATGGAGGAGCGTGGCAATCCTGCAGGGCTTCGCCAAGCACCTACGGGAGAGGAGGAGGTGTCACGGGAGGGAGGGAGGCGCCAAGGGCTCAGGTGTGGATGCCCTCCCTTCCCTCCACTATATATAGGGGCAGGGGAGAGGGGGGAGGCGCAGCCTTGCCCCTTCCTCCAAGGAAGGGGTGCGGCTAAGAGGGGGGGAGGAGTCCATCCTCCCCAAGGCACCTCGGAGGTGCCTTCCCCCTTTAGGACTCTCCCCTTTTTCCTATATCTTGGCGCATGGGCCTCTAGGGGCTGGTGCCCTTGGCCCATATAGGCCAAGGCGCACCCCCTACAACCCATGTGGCCCCCCGGGGCAGGTGGCCCCACCCGGTGGGCCCCCGGGACCTTCTGGTGGTCCCGGTACAATACCGATGACCCCGAAACTTGTCCCGATGGCCGAAACAGGACTTCCTATATATAAATCTTTACCTCCGGACCATTCCGGAACTCCTCGTGACGTCCGGGATCTCATCCGGGACTCCGAACAACATTCGGTAACCACATACAAACTTCCTTTATAACCCTAGCGTCATCGAACCTTAAGTGTGTAGACCCTACGGGTTCGGGAGACATGTAGTCATGACCGAGATGTTCTCCGGTCAATAACCAACAGCGGGATCTGGATACCCATGTTGGCTCCCACATGTTCCACGATGATCTCATCGGATGAACCACGATGTCAAGGACTCAATCAATCCCATATACAATTCCCTTTGTCTAGCAGTATGGTACTTGCCCGAGATTCGATCGTCGGTATACCGATACCTTGTTCAATCTCGTTACCGGCAAGTCTCTTTACTCGTTCCGTAACACATCATCCCGTGATCAACCCCTTGGTCACATTGTGCACATTATGATGATGTCCTACCGAGTGGGCCCAGAGATACCTCTCCGTTTACACGGAGTGACAAAATCCCAATCTCGATTCGTGCCAACCCAACAGACACTTTCAGAGATACCCGTAGTGTACCTTTATAGCCACCCAGTTACGTTGTGACGTTTGGCACACCCAAAGCACTCCTACGGTATCCGGGAGTTGCACAATCTCATGGTCTAAGGAAATGATACTTGACATTAGAAAAGCTTTAGCATACGAACTACATGATCTTGTGCTAGGCTTAGGATTGGGTCTTGTCCATCACATCATTCTCCTAATGATGTGATCCCGTTATCAATGACATCCAATGTCCATGGTCAGGAAACCGTAACCATCTATTGATTAACGAGCTAGTCAACTAGAGGCTTACTAGGGACATGGTGTTGTTTATGTATCCACACATGTATCTGAGTTTCCTATCAATACAATTCTAGCATGGATAATAAACGATTATCATGAACAAGGAAATATAATAATAATCAATTTATTATTGCCTCTAGGGCATATTTCCAACAGTCTCCCACTTGCACTAGAGTCAATAATCTAGTTCACATCGATATGTGATTAACACTCAAGGTCACATCCCCATGTGACTAACACCCAAAGAGTTCTGGGTTTGATCATGTTGCTTGTGAGAGAGGTTATAGTCAACGGGTCTGAACCTTTCAGATCCGTGTGTGCTTTACAAATCTCTATGTCATCTCCTAGATGCAGCTACCACGTTCTATTTGGAGCTATTCCAAATAACTGTTCTACTTGGAGCTATTCTAAATTGTTGCTCCATTATACGTATCCGGTATCTCTACTCAGAGCTATCCGGATAGGTGTTAAGCTTGCATCGACGTAACCCTTTACGACGAACTCTTTTACCACCTCCATAATTGAGAAAATTCCTTAGTCCACTAGTTACTAAGGATAACTTTGACCGCTGTCCTGTGATCCATTCTTGGATCACTCTTGTACCCCTTGACTGACTCATGGTAAAGCACACTTCAGGTGCGGTACACAGCATAGCATACTGTAGAGCCTATGTCTTAAGCATAGGGGACGACCTTCGTTCCTTTCTCTCTATTCTGCCATGGTCGAGCTTTAAGTCTTAACTTCATACCTTACAACTCAGGCAAGAACTCCTTCTTTGACTGATCCATCTTGAACACCTTCAAGATCATGTCAAGGCATGTGCTCATTTGAAAGTACTATTAAGCGTTTTGATCTATCCTTATAGATCTTGATGCTCAATGTTCAAGTAGCTTAATCCAGGTTTTCCATTGAAAACACTTTCCACATAACCCTATTTGCTTTCCAGAAATTCTACATCATTTCTGATCATTAATATGTCAACAACATATACTCATCAGAAATTCTATAGTGCTCCCACTCACTTCTTTGGAAATACAAGTTTCTCATAAACTTTGTATACACCCAAAATCTTTGATCATCATCAAAGCATACATTCCAACTCCGAGATGCTCACTCCAGTCCTCAGAAGGATTGCTGGAGCTTTGCATACTTATTAGCATATTTCAGGATAGACAAAACCTTCCGGTTGTATCACATACAACCTTTCCTCAAGAATCGTCAAGGAAACAATGTTTTGACATCCTATCTGCAAGATTTCATAAATAATGCAGTAATTGCTAATATAATTTCAACAGACTCTTAGCATCGCTACGAGTGAGAAAGTCTCATCGTAGTCAACTCCTTGAACTTGTCGAAAAACATCTTAACGACAAGTCGAGCTTTCTCAATGGTGACACTTACCATCATTGTCTGTCTTCCTTTCAAAATCCATATGTACCTAACAGCCTTACGACCATCAAGTAGTTCTTCCAAAGTCTACACTTTGTTTTCATACATGGATCCTCTCTCGGGTTTTATGGCCTTGAGCCATTTATCGGAATCCGGGCCCACCATCGCTTCTCCATAGCTCGTAGGTTCATTGTTGTCTAGCAACATGACTTCCAAGACAGGATTACGTACCACTCTGAAGTAGTACGCATCCTTGTCATCCCACGAGGTTTGGTAGTGACTCGATCCGAAGTTTCATGATCACTATCATAAGCTTCCACTTCAGTTGGTGTATGTGCCACAGGAACAACTTCCTGTGCCCTGCTACACACTTGTTGAAGTAACGGTTCAATAACCTCATCAAGTCTCCACCATCCTCCCACTCAACTTTTCGAGAGAAACCTTTCCTCGAAAAAGGACCCGATTCAAGAAACAATCCCTATTGCTTTCGGATCCGAATTAGGAGGTATACTCAACTGTTTTTTGGGTGTCCTATGAAGATGCATTTTATCTGCTTTGGGTTCGAGCTTATCAACCTGAAACTTTTTCATATAAGCGTCGCAGCCCCAAACTTTTAAGAAACGACAACTTAGGTTTCTCTAAACCATAGTTCATACGGTGTCGTCTCAACAAAATTATGTGGTGCCCTATTTAAAGTGAATGTGGTTGTCTCTAATGCCTAACCCATGAACGATAGTGGTAACTCGATAAGAGACATCATGGTATGCACCATATCCAATAGGGTGCAACTATGACGTTTGGACACACCATCACAGTACGGTGTTCCAGGCTGTATCAGTTGTGAAACAATTTCCACAATGTCTTAATTCTGTACCAAACTCGTGATTCAGATATTCATCTCTATGATCATATCATAGATCTTTTATCCTCTTGTCACGACGATCTTTCAACTTCACACTGAAATTACTTGAACCTTTCAATAATTCAGACTCGTGATTCATCAAGTAAATATACTCAACATCTACTCGAATCATCTGTGAAGTAAGAACATAACGATATTCACTGCATGCCTCAGCACTCATTGGACTGCACACATCAAAATGTGTTACTTCCAACAAGTTGCTATCTTGTTCCATCTTACTGAAAACGAGGCTTTTCAGTCATCTTGCCCATGTGGTATGATTTGCATGTCCCAAGTGATTCAAAATCAAGTGAGTCAAAACGGTCCATTTGCATGGAGTTTCTTCATGCATATACACCAATAGACATGGTTCGCATGTCTCAAACTTTTCAAAAACGAGTGAGTCCAAAGATCCATCAATATGGAGCTTCTTATGCGTTTTATACCGATATGACTTACGTGGCAGTGCCACAAGTAGGTGGTACTATCATTACTATCTTTTGGCATGAACATGTGTATCACTACGATCGAGATTTAATAAACCATTCATTTTAGGTGTAAGACCATTGAAGGTATTATTCAAATAAACAGAGTAACCATTATTCTCCTTAAATGAATAACCGTATTGCGATAGACGTAATCCAATCATGTCTATGCTCAACGCAAACACCAAATAACAATTATTTAGGTTTAACACCAATATCTTTGGTAGAGGGAGCGTGCGATGCTTGATCATATCAAGCTTGGAAAAACTTCCAACACATATCATCAGCTCACCTTTAGCTAGTCTCCGTTTATTCCGTAGCCTTTTGTTTCGAGTTACTAACACTTAGCAACCGAACCGGTATCTAATACCCTGGTGCTACTAGGAGTACTAGCAAAGTACACATTAACACAATGTATATCCAATATACTTCTATCGACCTTGCCAGCCTTCTTATCTACCCAGTATCTAGGGTAATTCTGCTCTAGTGGTTGTTCCCCTTATTACAGAAGCACTTAGTCTTGGGTTTTGGGTTTTACCTTGGGTTTCTTCACTAGAGCAGCAGCTGATTTGCCGTTTCATGAAGTATCCCTTCTTGCCCCTGCCCTTCTTGAAACTAGTGGTTTCACCAACCATCAACAATTGATGCTCCTTCTTGATTTCTACTTTCGCGGTGTCAAACATCGCGAATACCTCAAGGATCATCATATCTATCCCTGATATGTTATAGTTCATCACGAAGCTCTAACAGCTTGGTGGCAATGACTTTGGAGAACCATCACTGTCTTATCTGGAAGATCAACTCCCACTCGATTCAAATGATTGTTGTATTCAGACAATCTGAGCACAAGCTCAACAATTGAGCTTTTCTCCTTAGTTTGCAGGTTAAGAAAGTCATCGGAGGTCTTATACCTCTTGACATGGGCACGAGCCTGAAATCCCAATTTCAGCCCTCAAAACATCTCATATGTTTCGCGATGTTTCAAAAACGTCTTTGGTGCCTCAACTCTAAACCGTTTAACTGAACTATCACGTAGTTATCAAAACGTGTATGTCAGATGTTCGCAACAACCACAGACAACGTTCGAGGTTCAGCACACTGAGCGGTGCATTAAGGACATAAGCCTTCTATGAAGCAATGAGGACAATCCTCAGTTTACGGACCTAGTCCGCATAATTGCTACTATCAACTTTCAACTAATTTTTTTCTAGGAACATATCTAAACAGTAGAACTATAGCGTGAGCTACGACATGATTTGCAAAATCCTTTTGACTATGTTCAGGATAATTAAGTTCATCTTATGAACTCCCACTCAGATAGACATCCCTCTAGTCATCTAAGTGATTACATGATCCGAGTCAAACTAGGCCGTGTCCGATCATCACGTGAGACGGACTAGTCATCATCGGTGAACATCTTCATGTTGATCGTATCTTCTATACGACTCATGTTCGACCTTTCGGTCTCCGTGTTCCGAGGCCATGTCTGTACATGCTAGGCTCGTCAAGTTAACCCTAAGTGTTTTGCATGTGTTCCGAGGCCATGTCTGTACATGCTAGGCTCGTCAACACCCGTTGTATTTGAACGTCTGAATAAAACACCCGATCATCACGTGATGTTTTGAAACAGCGAACTGTCGCAACGGTGCACAGTTAGGGGAGAACACTTCTTGAAATTGTTGTAAGGGATCATCTTATTTACTACCGTCGTTCTAAGCAAATAAGATGTATAAACATGATAAACATCACATGCAATCAAATAGTGACATGATATGGCCAATATCATTTTGCTCCTTTTGATCTTCATCTTCGGGGCTCCATGATCATCATCGTCACCGGCATGACACCATGATCTCCATCATCATGATCTCCATCATCGTGTCTTCATGAAGTTGCCTCGCCAACTATTACTTCTACTACTATGGCTAACGGTTAGCAATAAAGTAAAGTAATTACATGACGTTTAAGTTGACACGCAGGTCACAAATAAATAAAGACAACTCCTATGGCTCCTGCCGGTTGTCATACTCATCGACATGCAAGTCGTGATTCCTATTACAAGAACATGATCAATCTCATACATCACGTATATCATTCATCACATCCTTCTTGGCCATATCACATCACATAGCATACCCTGCAAAAACAAGTTAGACGTCCTCTAATTGTTGTTTGCATGTTTTACGTGGCTGCTATGGGTTTCTAGCAAGAACGTTTCTTACCTATGCATGAACCACAACGTGATATGCCAATTGCTATTTACCCTTCATAAGGACCCTTTTCATCGAATCCGATCCAACTAAAGTGGGAGAGACAGACACCCGCCAGCCACCTTATGCAACTAGTGCATGTTTGTCGGTGGAACCGGTCTCACGTAAGCGTACGTGTAAGGTTGGTCCGGGCCGCTTCATCCCACGATGCCGCCGAATCAAGATAAGACTAGTAACGGCAAGCATATTGAACAATATCGACGCCCACAACTACTTTGTGTTCTACTCGTGCAAAGAATCTACGCAATAGACCTAGCTCATGATGCCACTGTTGGGGAACGTAGCAGAAATTCAAAATTTTCCTACGTGTCACCAAGATCTATCTATGGAGAGACTAGCAACGAGGGAAGGAGAGTGCATCTACATACCCTTGTAGATCGCTAAGCGGAAGCGTTCAAGTGAACGGGGTTGATGGAGTCGTACTCGTCATGATTCAGATCACCGATGATCCTAGTGCCGAACGGACGGCACCTCCGCGTTCAACACACGTACAGCTCGACGATGTCTCCCACGCCTTGATCCAGCAAGGAGAGAGGGAGAGGTTGAGGAAGACTCCATCCAGCAGCAGCACAACGGCGTGGTGGTGATGGAGGAGCGTGGTAATCCTGCAGGGCTTCGCCAAGCACCTACGGGAGAGGAGGAGGTGTCACGGGAGGGAGGGAGGCGCCAAGGGCTCAGGTGTGGATGCCCTCCCTCCCCTCCACTATATATAGGGGCAGGGGAGAGGGGGGAGGCGCAGCCTTGCCCCTTCCTCCAAGGAAGGGGTGCGGCTAAGAGGGGGGGAGGAGTCCATCCTCCCCAAGGCACCTCGGAGGTGCCTTCCCCATTTAGGACTCTCCCCTTTTTCCTATATCTTGGCGCATGGGCCTCTAGGGGCTGGTGCCCTTGGCCCATGTAGTCCAAGGAGCACCCCCTACAGCCCATGTGCCCCCCCGGGGCAGGTGGCCCCACCCGGTGGGCCCCCGGGACCCTTCTGGTGGTCCCGGTACAATACCGATGACCCCGAAACTTGTCCCGATGGCCGAAACAGGACTTCCTATATATAAATCTTTACCTCCGGACCATTCCGGAACTCCTCGTGACATCCGGGATCTCATCCGGGACTCCGAACAACATTCGGTAACCACATACAAACTTCCTTTATAACCCTAGCGTCATCGAACCTTAAGTGTGTAGACCCTACAGGTTCGAGAGACATGTAGTCATGACCGAGATGTTCTCCGGTCAATAACCAACAGCGGGATCTGGATACCCATGTTGGCTCCCACATGTTCCACGATGATCTCATCGGATGAACCACGATGTCAAGGACTCAATCAATCCCGTATACAATTCCCTTTGTCTAGCAGTATGGTACTTGCCCGAGATTCGATCGTCGGTATACCGATACCTTGTTCAATCTCGTTACCGGCAAGTCTCTTTACTCGTTCCGTAACACATCATCCCGTGATCAACCCCTTGGTCACATTGTGCACATTATGATGATGTCCTACCGAGTGGGCCCAGAGATACCTCTCCGTTTACACGGAGTGACAAAATCCCAATCTCGATTCGTGCCAACCCAACAGACACTTTCAGAGATACCCGTAGTGTACCTTTATAGCCACCCAGTTACTTGTGACGTTTGGCACACCCAAAGCACTCCTACGGTATCCGGGAGTTGCACAATCTCATGGTCTAAGGAAATGATACTTGACATTAGAAAAGCTTTAGCATACGAACTACATGATCTTGTGCTAGGCTTAGGATTGGGTCTTGTCCATCACATCATTCTCCTAATGATGTGATCCCGTTATCAACGACATCCAATGTCCATGGTCAGGAAACCGTAACCATCTATTGATTAACGAGCTAGTCAACTAGAGGCTTACTAGGGACATGGTGTTGTCTATGTATCCACACATGTATCTGAGTTTCCTATCAATACAATTCTAGCATGGATAATAAACGATTATCATGAACAAGGAAATATAATAATAATCAATTTATTATTGCCTCTAGGGCATATTTCCAACAGTCTCCCACTTGCACTAGAGTCAATAATCTAGTTCCCATCGATATGTGATTAACACTCAAGGTCACATCCCCATGTGACTAACACCCAAAGAGTTTACTAGAGTCAATAATCTAGTTCACATTTACCATGTGATTAACACTCGATGAGTTCTGGGTTTGATCATGTTATGCTTGTGAGAGAGGTTATAGTCAACGGGTCTGAACCTTTCAGATCCGTGTGTGCTTTACAAATCTCTATGTCATCTCCTAGATGCAGTTACCACGTTCTATTTGGAGCTATTCCAAATAACTGTTCTACTTGGAGCTATTCTAAATTGTTGCTCCATTATACGTATCCGGTATCTCTACTCAGAGCTATCCGGATAGGTGTTAAGCTTGCATCGACGTAACCCTTTACGACGAACTCTTTTACCACCTCCATAATTGAGAAAATTCCTTAGTCCACTAGTTACTAAGGATAACTTTGACCGCTGTCCTGTGATCCATTCTTGGATCACTCTTGTACCCCTTGACTGACTCATGGTAAAGCACACTTCAGGTGCGGTACACAGCATAGCATATTGTAGAGCCTATGTATTAAGCATAGGGGACGACCTTCGTTCCTTTCTCTCTATTCTGCCATGGTCGAGCTTTAAGTCTTAACTTCATACCTTACAACTCAGGCAAGAACTCCTTCTTTGACTGATCCATCTTGAACACCTTCAAGATCACGTCAAGGCATGTGCTCATTTGAAAGTACTATTAAGCGTTTTGATCTATCCTTATAGATCTTGATGCTCAATGTTCAAGTAGCTTAATCCAAGTTTTCCATTGAAAACACTTTCCAAATAACCCTATTTGCTTTCCAGAAATTCTACGTCATTTCTGATCATTAATATGTCAACAACATATACTCATCAGAAATTCTATAGTGCTCCCACTCACTTCTTTGGAAATACAAGTTTCTCATAAACTTTGTATACACCCAAAATCTTTGATCATCATCAAAGCATACATTCCAACTCCGAGATGCTCACTCCAGTCCTCAGAAGGATTGCTGGAGCTTTGCATACTTATTAGCATATTTCAGGATAGACAAAACCTTCCGGTTGTATCACATACAACCTTTCCTCAAGAATCGTCGAGGAAACAATGTTTTGACATCCTATCTGCAAGATTTCATAAATAATGCAGTAATTGCTAATATAATTTCAACAGACTCTTAGCATCGCTACGAGTGAGAAAGTCTCACCGTAGTCAACTCCTTGAACTTGTCGAAAAACATCTTAACGACAAGTCGAGCTTTCTCAATGGTGACACTTACCATCATTGTCTGTCTTCCTTTCAAAATCCATATGTACCTAACAGCCTTACGACCATCAAGTAGTTCTTCCAAAGTCTACACTTTGTTTTCATACATGGATCCTCTCTCGGGTTTTATGGCCTTGAGCCATTTATCGAAATCCGGGCCCACCATCGCTTCTCCATAGCTCGTAGGTTCATTGTTGTCTAGCAACATGACTTCCAAGACAGGATTACGTACCACTCTGAAGTAGTACGCATCCTTGTCATCCCACGAGGTTTGGTAGTGACTCGATCCGAAGTTTCATGATCACTATCATAAGCTTCCACTTCAGTTGGTGTACGTGCCACAGGAACAACTTCCTGTGCCCTGCTACACACTTGTTGAAGTAACGGTTCAATAACCTCATCAAGTCTCCACCATCCTCCCACTCAACTTTTCGAGAGAAACCTTTCCTCGAAAAAGGACCCGATTCAAGAAACAATCCCTATTGCTTTCGGATCCGAATTAGGAGGTATACTCAACTGTTTTTTGGGTGTCCTATGAAGATGCATTTTATCCGCTTTGGGTTCGAGCTTATCAACCTGAAACTTTTTCATATAAGCGTCGCAGCCCCAAACTTTTAAGAAATGACAACTTAGGTTTCTCTAAACCATAGTTCATACGGTGTCGTCTCAACGAAATTATGTGGTGCCCTATTTAAAGTGAATGTGGTTGTCTCTAATGCCTAACCCATGAACGATAGTGGTAACTCGATAAGAGACATCATGGTATGCACCATATCCAATAGGGTGCAACTATGACGTTTGGACACACCATCACACTACGGTGTTCCAGGCTGTATCAGTTGTGAAACAATTTCCACAATGTCTTAATTCTGTACCAAACTCGTGATTCAGATATTCATCTCTATGATCATATCATAGATCTTTTATCCTCTTGTCACGACGATCTTTCAACTTCACACTGAAATTACTTGAACCTTTCAATAATTCAGACTCATGATTCATCAAGTAAATATACTCAACATCTACTCGAATCATCTCTGAAGTAAGAACATAACGATATTCACTGCATGCCTCAGCACTCATTGGACTGCACACATCAAAATGTGTTACTTCCAACAAGTTGCTATCTTGTTCCATCTTACTGAAAACGAGGCTTTTCAGTCATCTTGCCCATGTGGTATGATTTGCATGTCCCAAGTGATTCAAAATCAAGTGAGTCAAAACGGTCCATTTGCATGGAGTTTCTTCATGCATATACACCAATAGACATGGTTCGCATGTCTCAAACTTTTCAAAAACGAGTGAGTCCAAAGATCCATCAATATGGAGCTTCTTATGCGTTTTATACCGATATGACTTACGTGGCAGTGCCACAAGTAGGTGGTACTATCATTACTATCTTTTGGCATGAACATGTGTATCACTACGATCGAGATTTAATAAACCATTCATTTTAGGTGTAAGACCATTGAAGGTATTATTCAAATAAACAGAGTAACCATTATTCTCCTTAAATGAATAACCGTATTGCGATAGACGTAATCCAATCATGTCTATGCTCAACGCAAACACCAAATAACAATTATTTAGGTTTAACACCAATATCTTTGGTAGAGGGAGCGTGCGATGCTTGATCATATCAAGCTTGGAAAAACTTCCAACACATATCATCAGCTCACCTTTAGCTAGTCTCCGTTTATTCCGTAGCCTTTTGTTTCGAGTTACTAACACTTAGCAACCGAACCGGTATCTAATACCCTGGTGCTACTAGGAGTACTAGCAAAGTACACATTAACACAATGTATATCCAATATACTTCTATCGACCTTGCCAGCCTTCTTATCTACCAAGTATCTAGGGTAATTCTGCTCTAGTGGTTGTTCCCCTTATTACAGAAGCACTTAGTCTTGGGTTTTGGGTTTTACCTTGGGTTTCTTCACTAGAGCAGCAGCTGATTTGCCGTTTCATGAAGTATCCCTTCTTGCCCCTGCCCTTCTTGAAACTAGTGGTTTCACCAACCATCAACAATTGATGCTCCTTCTTGATTTCTACTTTCGCGGTGTCAAACATCGCGAATACCTCAAGGATCATCATATCTATCCCTGATATGTTATAGTTCATCACGAAGCTCTAACAGCTTGGTGGCAATGACTTTGGAGAACCATCACTGTCTTATCTGGAAGATCAACTCCCACTCGATTCAAATGATTGTTGTACTCAGACAATCTGAGCACAAGCTCAACAATTGAGCTTTTCTCCTTAGTTTGCAGGTTAAGAAAGTCATCGGAGGTCTTATACCTCTTGACATGGGCACGAGCCTGAAATCCCAATTTCAACCCTCAAAACATCTCATATGTTTCGCGATGTTTCAAAAACGTCTTTGGTGCCTCAACTCTAAACCGTTTAACTGAACTATCACGTAGTTATCAAAACGTGTATGTCAGATGTTCGCAACAACCACAGATAACGTTCGAGGTTCAGCACACTGAGCGGTGCATTAAGGACATAAGCCTTCTATGAAGCAATGAGGACAATCCTCGGTTTACGGACCTAGTCCGCATAATTGCTACTATCAACTTTCAACTAATTTTTCTCTAGGAACATATCTAAACAGTAGAACTATAGCGTGAGCTACGACATAATTTGCAAAAACCTTTTGACTATGTTCAGGATAATTAAGTTCATCTTATGAACTCCCACTTAGATAGACATCCCTCTAGTCATCTAAGTGATTACATGATCCGAGTCAAACTAGGCCGTGTCCGATCATCACGTGAGACGGACTAGTCATCATCGGTGAACATCTTCATGTTGATCGTATCTTCTATATGACTCATGTTCGACCTTTCGGTCTCCGTGTTCCGAGGCCATGTCTGTACATGCTAGGCTCGTCAAGTTAACCCTAAGTGTTTCGCGTGTGTAAATCTGTCTTACACCCGTTGTATGTGAACGTTAGAATCTAACACCCGATCATCACGTGGTGCTTCGAAACACGAACTGTCGCAACGGTGCACAGTTAGGGGAGAACACTTCTTGAAATTGTTGTAAGGGATCATCTTATTTACTACCGTCGTTCTAAGCAAATAAGATGTATAAACATGATAAACATCACATGCAATCAAATAGTGACATGATATGGCCAATATCATTTTGCTCCTTTTGATCTTCATCTTCGGGGCTCCATGATCATCATCGTCACCGGCATGACACCATGATCTCCATCATCATGATCTCCATCATCGTGTCTTCATGAAGTTGCCTCGCCAACTATTACTTCTACTACTATGGCTAACGGTTAGCAATAAATTAAAGTAATTACATGACGTTTAAGTTGACACGCAGGTCACAAATAAATAAAGACAACTCCTATGGCTCCTGCCGGTTGTCATACTCATCGACATGCAAGTCGTGATTCCTATTACAAGAACATGATCAATCTCATACATCACATATATCATTCATCACATCCTTTTTGGCCATATCACATCACATAGCATACCCTGCAAAAACAAGTTAGACGTCCTCTAATTGTTGTTTGCATGTTTTACGTGGCTGCTATGGGTTTCTAGCAAGAACATTTCTTACCTACGCATGAACCACAACGTGATATGCCAATTGCTATTTACCCTTCATAAGGACCCTTTTCATCGAATCCGATCCGACTAAAGTGGGAGAGACAGACACCCGCCAGCCACCTTATGCAACTAGTGCATGTTTGTCGGTGGAACCGGTCTCACGTAAGCGTACGTGTAAGGTTGGTCCGGGCCGCTTCATCCCACGATGCCGCCTAATCAAGATAAGACTAGTAACGGCAAGCATATTGAACAATATCGACGCCCACAACTACTTTGTGTTCTACTCGTGCAAAGAATCTACGCAATAGACCTAGCTCATGATGCCACTGTTGGGGAACGTAGCAGAAATTCAAAATTTTCCTACGTGTCACCAAGATCTATCTATGGAGAGACTAGCAACGAGGGAAGGAGAGTGCATCTACATACCCTTGTAGATTGCTAAGCGGAAGCGTTCAAGTGAACGGGGTTGATGGAGTAGTACTCGTCGTGATTCAGATCACCGATGATCCTAGTGCCGAACGGACGGCACCTCCGCGTTCAACAGACGTACAGCTCGACGATGTCTCCCACGCCTTGATCCAGCAAGGAGAGAGGGAGAGGTTGAGGAAGACTCCATCCAGCAGCAGCACAACGGCGTGGTGGTGATGGAGGAGCGTGGCAATCCTGCAGGGCTTCGCCAAGCACCTACGGGAGAGGAGGAGGTGTCACGGGAGGGAGGGAGGCGCCAAGGGCTCAGGTGTGGATGCCCTCCCTCCCCTCCACTATATATAGGGGCAGGGGAGAGGGGGGAGGCGCAGCCTTGCCCCTTCCTCCAAGGAAGGGGTGCGGCTAAGAGGGGGGGAGGAGTCCATCCTCCCCAAGGCACCTCGGAGGTGCCTTCCCCCTTTAGGACTCTCCCCTTTTTCCTATATCTTGGCGCATGGGCCTCTAGGGGCTGGTGCCCTTGGCCCATGTAGTCCAAGGCGCACCCCCTACAGCCCATGTGGCCCCCCGGGGCAGGTGGCCCCACCCGATGGGCCCCCGGGACCCTTCTGGTGGTCCTGGTACAATACCGATGACCCCGAAACTTGTCCCGATGGCCGAAACAGGACTTCCTATATATAAATCTTTACCTCCGGACCATTCCGGAACTCCTCGTGACATCCGGGATCTCATCCGGGACTCCGAACAACATTCGGTAACCACATACAAACTTCCTTTATAACCCTAGCGTCATCGAACCTTAAGTGTGTAGACCCTACGGGTTCGGGAGACATGTAGTCATGACCGAGATGTTCTCCGGTCAATAACCAACAGCGGGATCTGGATACCCATGTTGGCTCCCACATGTTCCACGATGATCTCATCGGATGAACCACGATGTCAAGGACTCAATCAATCCCGTATACAATTCCCTTTGTCTAGCAGTATGGTACTTGCCCGAGATTCGATCGTCGGTATACCGATACCTTGTTCAATCTCGTTACCGGCAAGTCTCTTTACTCGTTCCGTAACACATCATCCCGTGATCAACCCCTTGGTCACATTGTGCACATTATGATGATGTCCTACCGAGTGGGCCCAGAGATACCTCTCCGTTTACACGGAGTGACAAAATCCCAATCTCGATTCGTGCCAACCCAACAGACACTTTCAGAGATACCCGTAGTGTACCTTTATAGCCACCCAGTTACGTTGTGACGTTTGGCACACCCAAAGCACTCCTACGGTATCCGGGAGTTGCACAATCTCATGGTCTAAGGAAATGATACTTGACATTAGAAAAGCTTTAGCATACGAACTACATGATCTTGTGCTAGGCTTAGGATTGAGTCTTGTCCATCACATCATTCTCCTAATGATGTGATCCCGTTATCAATGACATCCAATGTCCATGGTCAGGAAACCATAACCATCTATTGATTAACGAGCTAGTCAACTAGAGGCTTACTAGGGACATGGTGTTGTCTATGTATCCACACATGTATCTGAGTTTCCTATCAATACAATTCTAGCATGGATAATAAACGATTATCATGAACAAGGAAATATAATAATAATCAATTTATTATTGCCTCTAGGGCATATTTCCAACAGTCTCCCACTTGCACTAGAGTCAATAATCTAGTTCACATCGATATGTGATTAACACTCAAGGTCACATCCCCATGTGACTAACACCCAAAGAGTTTACTAGAGTCAATAATCTAGTTCACATTTACCATGTGATTAACACTCGATGAGTTCTGGGTTTGATCATGTTATGCTTGTGAGAGAGGTTATAGTCAACGAGTCTGAACCTTTCAGATCCGTGTGTGTTTACAAATCTCTATGTCATCTCCGAGATGCAGCTACCACGTTCTATTTGGAGCTATTCCAAATAACTGTTCTACTTGGAGCTATTCTAAATTGTTGCTCCATTATACGTATCCGGTATCTCTACTCAGAGCTATCCGGATAGGTGTTAAGCTTGCATCGACGTAACCCTTTACGACGAACTCTTTTACCACCTCCATAATTGAGAAAATTCCTTAGTCCACTAGTTACTAAGGATAACTTTGACCGCTGTCCTGTGATCCATTCTTGGATCACTCTTGTACCCCTTGACTGACTCATGGTAAAGCACACTTCAGGTGCGGTACACAGCATAGCATACTGTAGAGCCTATGTCTTAAGCATAGGGGACGACCTTCGTTCCTTTCTCTCTATTCTGCCATGGTCGAGCTTTAA
This sequence comes from Triticum dicoccoides, assembly GCF_002162155.2. NCBI lineage: Eukaryota > Viridiplantae > Streptophyta > Magnoliopsida > Poales > Poaceae > Triticum > Triticum dicoccoides. The sequence continues at coordinate 13,675,343 of NC_041380.1, forward strand.
GTCTTAAGTTCATACCTTACAACTCAGGCAAGAACTCCTTCTTTGACTGATCCATCTTGAACACCTTCAAGATCACATCAAGGCATGTGCTCATTTGAAAGTACTATTAAGCGTTTTGATCTATCCTTATAGATCTTGATGCTCAATGTTCAAGTAGCTTAATCCAGGTTTTCCATTGAAAACACTTTCCAAATAACCCTATTTGCTTTCCAGAAATTCTACGTCATTTCTGATCATTAATATGTCAACAACATATACTCATCAGAAATTCTATAGTGCTCCCACTCACTTCTTTGGAAATACAAGTTTCTCATAAACTTTGTATACACCCCAAAACTTTGATCATCATCAAAGCATACATTCCAACTCGATTCGTGCCAACCCAATAGACACTTTCAGAGATACCCGTAGTGTACCTTTATAGCCACCCAGTTATGTTGTGACGTTTGGCACACCCAAAGCACTCCTACGGTATCCGGGAGTTGCACAATCTCATGGTCTAAGGAAATGATACTTGACATTAGAAAAGCTTTAGCATACGAACTACATGATCTTGTGCTAGGCTTAGGATTGGGTCTTGTCCATCACATCATTCTCCTAATGATGTGATCCCGTTATCAACGACATCCAATGTCCATGGTCAGGAAACCGTAACCATCTATTGATTAACGAGCTAGTCAACTAGAGGCTTACTAGGGACATGGTGTTGTCTATGTATCCACACATGTATCTGAGTTTCCTATCAATACAATTCTAGCATGGATAATAAACGATTATCATGAACAAGGAAATATAGTAATAATCAATTTATTATTGCCTCTAGGGCATATTTCCAAGAAGATGTTCCAGGAGTTGAAGTTAATATTTCAAGCAAATGCCCGGATTGAGAGATATGAAGTCTCCAATAAGTTCTATAGCTGCAAGATGGAGGAGAACAGTTCTGTCAGTGAGCATATACTCAAAATGTCAGGGTATAATAATCACTTGATTCAGATGGGAGTTAATCCTCCAGATGATTGCGTCATTGACAGAATTCTCCAATCACTGCCACCAAGCTACAAGAGCTTCGTGATGAACTATAATATGCAAGGGATGAATAAGACTATTCCCGAGCTCTTCACAATGCTGAAAGCTGCGGAGGTAGAAATCAAGAAGGAGCATCAAGTGTTGATGGTCAACAAGACCACTAGTTTCAAGAAAAAGGGCAAAGGGAAGAAGAAGGGGAACTTCAAAAAGAACGGCAAGCAAGTTGCTACTCAAGAGAAGAAACCCTAACCTGGACCTAAGCCTGGAACTGAGTGCTTCTACTGCAAGCAGACTGGTCACTGGAAGCGGAACTGCCCCAAGTATTTGGCGGATAAGAAGGATGTCAAGGTGAACAAAGGTATATGTGATATACATGTTATTGATGTGTACCTTACTAATGCTTGCAGTAGCACCTGGGTATTTGATACTGGTTCTGTTGCTAATATTTGCAACTCGAAACAGGGACTACGGATTAAGCGAAGATTGGCTAAGGACGAGGTGACGATGCGCGTGGGAAACGGTTCCAAAGTCGATGTGATCGCAGTCGGCACGCTACCTCTACATCTACCTTCGGGATTAGTATTAGACCTAAATAATTGTTATTTGGTGCCAGCGTTGAGCATGAACATTATATCTGGATCTTGTTTAATGCGAGATGGTTATTCATTTAAATCAGAGAATAATGGTTGTTCTATTTATATGAGTAATATCTTTTATGGTCATGCACCCTTGAAGAGTGGTCTATTCTTATTGAATCTCGATAGTAGTGATACACATATTCATAATGTTGAAGCCAAAAGATGCAGAGTTGATAATGATGGTGCAACTTATTTGTGGCACTGCCGTTTAGGTCATATCGGTGTAAAGCACATGAAGAAACTCCATAATGATGGACTTTTGGAACCACTTGATTATGAATCACTTGGTACTTGTGAACCGTGCCTCATGGGCAAGATGACTAAAACACCGTTCTCCGGTACTATGGAGAGAGCAACAGATTTGTTGGAAATCATACATACAGATGTATGTGGTCCGATGAATATTGAGGCTCGTGGCGGATATCATTATTTTCTCACCTTCACAGATGACTTAAGCAGATATGGGTATATCTACTTAATGAAACATAAGTCTGAAACATTTGGAAAGTTCAAAGAATTTCAGAGTGAAGTTGAAAATCATCGTAACAAGAAAATAAAGTTTCTACGAACTGATCGTGGAGGAGAATATTTGAGTTACGAGTTTGGTGTACATTTGAAGCAATGCGGAATAGTTTCGCAACTCACGCCACCTGGAATACCACAGCGTAATGGTGTGTCCGAACGTCGTAATCGTACTTTACTAGATATGGTGCGATCTATGATGTCTCTTACTGATTTACCACTATCATTTTGGGGTTATGCTTTAGAGACAGTCGCATTCACGTTAAATAGGGCACCATCAAAATCCGTTGAGACGACACCTTATGAACTGTGGTTTGGCATGAAACCAAAGTTGTCGTTTCTGAAAGTTTGGGGCTGCGATGCTTATGTGAAAAAACTTCAACCTGATAAGCTCAAACCCAAATCGGAGAAATGTGTCTTCATAGGATATCCAAAGGAAACTATTGGATACACCTTCTATCACAGATCCGAAGGCAAGACTTTTGTTGCTAAATTCGGAAACTTTCTGGAGAAGGAGTTTCTCTCGAAAGAAGTGAGTGGGAGGAAAGTAGAACTTGACGAGGTAACTGTACCTGCTCCCTTATTGGAAAGTAGTGCATCACAGAAAACTATTTCAGTGACACCTACACCAGTTAGTGAGGAAGCTAATGATGATGATCATGAAACTTCAGAACAAGATACTACTGAACCTCGTAGATCAACCAGAGTGAGATCCGCGCCAGAGTGGTACGGTAATCCTGTTCTGGAAGTCATGCTACTAGATCATGATGAACCTACGAACTATGAAGAAGCGATGGTGAGCCCAGATTCCGCAAAATGGCTTGAAGCCATGAAATCTGAGATGGGATCCATGTATGAGAACAAAGTATGGACTTTTGTTGACTTGCCCGATGATCGGCAAGCAATTGAGAATAAATGGATCTTCAAGAACAAGACTGACGCCGACGGTAATATTACTGTCTACAAAGCTCGACTTGTCGCAAAAGGTTTTCGGCAAGTTCAAGGGATTGACTATGATGAGACCTTCTCACCGGTAGCGATGCTTAAGTCTGTCCGGATCATGTTAGCAATTGCCGCATTTTATGATTATGAAATTTGGCAGATGGATGTCAAAACTGCATTCCTGAATGGATTTCTGGAAGAAGAGTTGTATATGATGCAACCAGAAGGTTTTGCCGATCCAAAGGGAGCTAGCAAAGTATGCAAGCTCCAGCGATCCATTTATGGACTGGTGCAAGCCTCTCGGAGTTGGAATAAACGCTTTGATAGTGTGATCAAAGCATTTGGTTTTATACAGACTTTTGGAGAAGCCTGTATTTACAAGAAAGTGAGTGGGAGCTCTGTAGCATTTCTGATATTATATGTGGATGACATATTACTAATTGGAAATGATATAGAATTTCTGGATAGCATAAAGGGATATTTGAATAAGAGTTTTTTCAATGAAAGACCTCAGTGAAGCTGCTTACATATTAGGCATTAAGATCTATAGAGATAGATCAAGACGCTTAATTGGACTTTCACAAAGCACATACCTTGACAAAGTTTTGAAGAAGTTCAAAATGGATCAAGCAAAGAAAGGGTTCTTGCCTGTGTTACAAGGTGTGAAATTGAGTAAGACTCAATGCCCGACCACTGCAGAAGATAGAGAGAAAATGAAAGATGTTCCCTATGCTTCAGCCATAGGCTCTATCATGTATGCAATGCTGTGTACCAGACCTGATGTGTGCCTTGCCATAAGTCTAGCAGGGAGGTACCAAAGTGATCCAGGAGTGGATCACTGGACAGCGGTCAAGAACATCCTGAAATACCTGAAAAGGACTAAGGATATGTTTCTCATATATGGAGGTGACAAAGAGCTCATCGTAAAAGGTTACGTTGATGCAAGCTTTGACACTGATCCGGACGATTCTAAATCGCAAACCGGATACGTGTTTACATTAAACGGTGGAGCTGTAAGTTGGTGCAGTTCTAAACAAAGCGTCATGGCGGGATCTACATGTGAAGCGGAGTACATAGCTGCTTCAGAAGCAGCAAATGAAGGAGGCTGGATGAAGGAGTTCATATCTGATCTAGGTGTCATACCTAGTGCATCGGGTCCAATGAAAATCTTTTGTGACAATACTGGTGCGATTGCCTTGGCAAAGGAATCCAGATTTCACAAGAGAACCAAGCACATCAAGAGACGCTTCAATTCCATCCGGGATCTAGTCCAGGTGGGAGACATAGAGATTTGCAAGATACATACGGGTCTGAATGTAGCAGACCCATTGACTAAGCCTCTTCCACGAGCAAAACATGATCAGCACCAAGACTCCATGGGTGTTAGAATCATTACTGTGTAATCTAGATTATTGACTCTAGTGCAAGTGGGAGACTGAAGGAAATATGCCCTAGAGGCAATAATACAGTTATTATTTATTTCCTTATTTCATGATAAATGTTTATTATTCATGCTAGAATTGTATTAACCGGAAACATAATACATGTGTGAATACATAGACAAACAGAGTGTCACTAGTATGCCTCTACTTGACTAGCTCGTTAATCAAAGATGGTTATGTTTCCTAACCATAAACAAAGAAGTTGTTATTTGATTAACGAGATCACATCATTAGTTGAATGATCTGATTGACATGACCCATTCCATTAGCTTAGCATCCGATCGTTTAGTATGTTCCTATTGCTTTCTTCATGACTTATACATGTTCCTATGACTATGAGATTATGCAACTCCCGTTTGCCGGAGGAACACTTTGTGTGCTACCAAACGTCACAACGTAACTGGGTGATTATAAAGGAGCTCTACAGGTGTCTCCAAAGGTACATGTTGGGTTGGCGTATTTCGAGATTAGGATTTGTCACTCCGATTGTCGGAGAGGTATCTCTGGGCCCTCTCGGTAATGCACATCACATAAGCCTTGCAAGCATTACAACTAATATGTTAGTTGTGAGATGATGTATTACGGAACGATTAAAGAGACTTGCCGGTAACGAGATTGAACTAGGTATTGGATACCGACGATCGAATCTCGGGCAAGTAACATACCGATGACAAAGGGAACAACGTATGTTGTTATGCGGTCTGACCGATAAAGATCTTCGTAGAATATGTAGGAGCCAATATGGGCATCCAGGTCCCGCTATTGGTTATTGACCAGAGACGTGTCTCGGTCATGTCTACATTGTTCTCGAACCGTAGGGTCCACACGCTTAAAGTTACGATGACAGTTATTATGAGTTTATGCATTTTGATGTACCGAAGTTTGTTCGGAGTCCCGGATGTGATCACGGACATGACGAGGAGTCTCGAAATGGTCGAGACATAAAGATTGATATGTTGGACGGCTATATTCGGACACCGGAATTGTTCCGGGTGATTTCGGAGAAAACCGGAGTGCCGGAGGCAGGGTTACCGGAACCCCCCGGGGAAGTATTGGGCCTTAGTGGGCCTGAGGGGAGAGAGAGGGCTGCAGCCCAGGATGTGGCGCCCCCCCATGCGGAGTCCGAATTGGACTAGGAGGGGGGGCGCGGATCCCCTTTCCCTCTCCCTCTCCCTCTCTTTCCTTCCCCCTCTCTCTTCCTAGTTGGACTAGGAAAGGGGAGTCCTACTCCCACTAGGAGGAGGACTCCCCCCTCCCTTTGGCGTGCCCCATAGGGCCGGCCGGCCTCCCCCCTTGCTCCTTTATATACAGGGGCAGGGGGGCACCCTAGAACACACAAGTTGATCTTCATGATCGTTCCTTAGCCGTGTGCGGTGCCCCCCTCCACCATATTCCACCTCGGTCATATCGTAGCGGTGCTTAGGCGAAGCCCTGCGACGGTAGAACATCAAGATCGTCACCATGCCGTCGTGCTGACGGAACACCTCCCCGAAGCTTTGCTAGATCGGAGCCCGAGGATCGTCATCGAGCTGTACGTGTGCTAAGAACTCGGAGGTGCCGGAGTAACGGTGCTTGGATCGGTCGGATCGGGAAGACGTACGACTACTTCCTCTATGTTGCGTCAATGCTTCCGCTTCGGTCTACGAGGGTACGTAGACATCACTCTCCCCTCTCGTTGCTATGCATCACCATGATCTTGCATGTGCGTAGGAAATTTTTTGAAATTACTACGTTACCCAACATATACATGTTCCTATGACTATGAGATTATGTTGGGGAACATAGCAGAAATTCAAAATTTTCTACGCAACACCAAGATCAATCTATGGAGTCATCTAGCAACTAGGGAAGGAGAGTGCATCTACATACCCTTGTAGATCGCTAAGCGGAAGCGTTCAAGTGAACGGGGTTGATGGAGTCGTACTCGTCGTGATCCAAATCACCGATGATCCTAGTGCCGAACGGACGGCACCTCCGCGTTCAACACACGTGCAGCCCAGTGACGTCTCCCATGCCTTGATCCAGCAAGGAGAGAGGGAGAGGTTGAGGAATACTCCGTCCAACAGCAGCACGACGGCGTGGGGGAGGTGGAGGAGCGTGGCAATCCTGCAGGGCTTCGCCAAGCACCGCGGGAGAGAAGGAAGGAGAGAGGCAGGGCTGCGCCAAGAGGGAGACCGAATCGCGTGTTGGGCAGCCCCAAAACCTCAAGTATATATAGGGGGAGGGGAGGGGCTGCGCCCCCACCTAGGGTTCCCTCCCTAGGGGAGGCGGCAGCCCCCAGATCCCATCTGGGACGCGGCCAAGGGGGAGAGAGAGGGGGGCGCACCTAGGGTGGGCCTTAGGGCCCATCTGCGCCTAGGGTTTGCCCCCTCTCCTCTTGAGGGCGCCTTGGGCCTTGGTGGGGGGGCGCACCAGCCCACCTGGGGCTGGTCCCCTCCCACACTTGGCCCACACAGCCCTCCGAGGCAGGTGGCCCCACTTGGTGGACCACCGGGACCCTCCCGGTGGTCCCGGTACATTACCGATAAAACCCGAAACTTTTCCAGTGACCAAAACAGGACTTCCCATATATAAATCTTTACCTCCGGACTATTCCGGAACTCCTCGTGACGTCCGAGATCTCATCCGGGACTCCGAACAACATTCGGTAACCACATACAAACTTCCTTTATAACCCTAGCGTCATCGAACCTTAAGTGTGTAGACCCTACGGGTTCGGGAGTCATGCAGACATGGCCGAGACATATCTCCGGCCAATAACCAACAGCGGGATCTGGATACCCATGTTGGCTCCCACATGTTCCATGATGATGTCATCGGATGAACCACGATGTCAAGGATTCAATCAATCCCGTATACAATTCCTTTTGTCTAGCGGTATTGTACTTGCCCAAGATTCGATCGTCAGTATCTCGATACCTTGTTCAATCTCGTTACCGGCAAGTCTCTTTAGTCGTTCCGTAACACATCATCCCGTGATCAACTCCTTGTTCACATTGTGCACATTATGATGATGTCCTACCGAGTGGGCCCAGAGATACCTCTCCGTCACACGGAGTGACAAATCCCAGTCTCGGTTTGTGCCAACCCAACAGACACTTTCGGAGATACCCGTAGTGCACCTTTATAGCCACCCAGTTACGTTGTGACGTTTGGCACACCCAAAGCATTCCTACGGTATCCGGGAGTTGCACAATCTCATGGTCTAAGGAAAGTATACTTGACATTATAAAAGCTTTAGCATACGAACTATACGATCTTGTGCTAGGCTTAGGATTGGGTCTTGTCCATCACATCATTCTCCTAATGATGTGATCCCGTTATCAACGACATCCAATGTCCATGGTCAGGAAACCGTAACCATCTATTGATCAACGAGCTAGTCAATTAGAGGCTTACTGGGGACATGGTGTTTTCTATGTATCCACACATGTATCTGAGTTTCCTATCAATACAATTCTAGCATGGATAATAAACGATTATCATGAACAAGGAAATATAATAATAACCAGTTTATTATTGCCTCTAGGGCATATTTCCAACAGTCTCCCACTTGCACTAGAGTCAATAATCTAGTTCACATCGACGTGTGATCACAGGTCACATCGCCATGTGACTAACATCCAAAGAGTTTACTAGAGTCGATAATCTAGCTCACATCACTATGTGATTAACACTCAATGAGTTCTGGGTTTGATCATGTTTATGCTTGTGAGAGAGGTTGTAGTCAACGGGTCTGCAACATTTAGATCCCTATGTATTTCGCAAAACTTTATGTCATATCGCAGATGCTGCTACCATGTTCCACTTGGAGCTATTCCAAATGGTCGCTCCACTATACGTATCCGGTTTGCTACTCAGAGTCATTCGGATAGGTGTTAAGGCTTGCATCGACGTAACCCTTTACGCCGAACTCTTTATCACCTCCATAATCGAGAAACATGTCCTTATTTTCTCCAAGGACAATTTTGACCGCTGCCTGGTGATCCACTCCTTGATCACCTTTGTACCCTCTTGCCAGACATGTGGCAAGGCACACATCACGTGCGATACATAGCATAGCATACTATGGAGCCTGTGTCTAAGCATAGGGGACGACCTTCGCCCTTTCTCTCTATTCTGCCATGGTCGAGCTTTGAGTCTTAACTTCATACCTTACAACTCAGGCAAGAACTCCTTCTTTGACTGATCCATCTTGAACACCTTCGAGATCATGTCAAGGTATGTGCTCATTTGAAAGTACCATTAAGCGTTTTGATCTATCCTTATAGATCTTGACGCTCAATGTTCAAGTGGCTTAATCCAGGTTTTCCATTGAAAAACACTTTTCAAATAACCCTATATGCTTTCCAGAAATTCTACATCATTTCTGATCTACAACATGTCAACAACATATACTCATCAGAAATTCTATAGTGCTCCCACTCACTTCTTTGGAAATACAAGTTTCTCATAAACTTTGTATAAACCCAAAGTCTTTGATAATCTCATCAAAGCGTACATTCCAACTCCGAGATGCTTACTCCAGTCCTTAGAAGGATTGCTGGAGCTTTTCATACTTGTTAGCATTTTTCTGGATTGACAAAACCTTCGGGTTGTATCTCATACAACCTTTCCTCAAGAAAATCGTTGAGGAAACAATGTTTTGACATCCCATCCGCAAGATTTCATAAATAATGCAGTAATTGCTAACATAATTTCAACAAACTTTTAGCATCGCTATGTGTGAGAAAGTCTCATCGTAGTCAACTCCTTGAACTTGTCGGGAAACATCTTAACGACAAGTCGAGCTTTCTTAATGGTGACACTTACCATCATTGTCTGTCTTCCTTTTAAAATCCATCTGCACCCAACAGCCTTACGACTATCAAGTAGTTCTTCCAAAGTCTACACTTTGTTTTCATACATGGATCCTCTCTCGGATTTTATGGCTTCGAGCCAATTTTCGGAATCCGGGCCCACCATCGCTTCTCCATAGCTCATAGGTTCATCGTTGTCCAAGACATTGACCTTTAAGACAGGGTTACCAATTAGAAGTTGTACACACCCTTGTCAACCTGTGAGGTTCGATAGTAACTCGATATGAAGCTCCATGATCATCATCATTAGCTTTCTCTTCAACTGAGGCAGGTGCCACAGAAACATTTTTCCTGTGCTGCGCTACTCTCTGGTTGAAGTAAAGGTTCAACAACCTTATCAAGTTCTATCTTCCTCTCACTCAATCTTTCGAGAGAAACCTTTCCTCGAGAAAGGACCCGATTCGAGAAACAATCCCTATTGCTTTCGGATCTGAGACAGGAGGTATACCCAACTGATTTGGGTGTCCTATGAAGATGCATTTATCCGCTTTGGGTTCGAGCTTATCAGCCTGAAACTTTTTGACATAAGCGTCGTGGCCCCAAACTTTTAAGAAACAACAGCTTAGGTTTCTCTAAACCATAGTTCATACGGTGTCGTCTCAACGGATTTGTGTGGTGCCCTATTTAAAGTGAATGCGGTTGTCTCTAATGCCTAACCCATAAACGATAGTGGTAATTCAATAAGAGACATCATGGTATGCACCACATCCAATAGGGTGCAGTTATGATGTTCGGATACACCATCACACTATGGTGTCCCCGGCGGCATTAGTCGTGAAACAATTTACACAATGTCTTAATTGTGTGCCAAACTCGTAACTCAGATATGAATCTCTATGATCATATCATAGACATTTTATCCTCTTGTCACGACGATCTTCAACTTCACTCTGAAATTACTTGAACCTTTCAACAATTCAAACTCATGATTCATCAAGTAAATATACTTTAGCATGTACTCAAATCATCTGTGAAGTAAGAACATAACGATATCCACTACATGCCTCAGCACTCATTGGACTCCACACATCAAGATGTATTACTTCCAACAAGTTGCTTTCTTGTTCCATCTTACTGAAAACGAGGCTTTCAGTCATCTTGCCCATGTGGTATGATTTTGCATATCTCAAGTGATTCAAAATCAAGTGAGTCCAAACGATCCATCTTACTGGAGTTTCATCATGCGTATACACCAATAGACATGGTTCACATGTCTCAAACTTTTCAAAAACAAGTGAGTCCAAAGATCCATGAACATGGAGCTTATTCATGTGTTTTACACCAATATGACTTACATGGCAGTGCCACAAGTAAGTGGTACTATCTTATATCTTTTGGCATGAAAATGTATATCACTATGATCGAGATTCAATAAACCATTCCTTTAGGTGCAAGACCATTGAAGGTATTATTCAAATAAATAGAGTAACCATTATTCTCCTTAAATGAATAACCGTATTGCGATAGACATAATCCAATCATGTCTATGCTCAATGCAAACACCAAATGACAATTATTCAGGTTTAATACTAATCTTGATGGTAGAGGGAGCGTGCGATGTTTGATCACATCAAACTTGGAAACACTTCCAACACATATCGTCAGCTCACCTTTTAGCTAGTCTCCGTTTATTCCGTAGCTCTTTTATTTCGAGTTACTAACACTTAGCGACCGAACCGGTATCTTAATACCCTGGTGCTACTAGGAGTACTAGTAAAGTACACATTAACATAATGTATATCCAATATACTTCTATCGACCTTGTCAGCCTTCTCATCTACTAAGTATCTAGGGTAATTCTGCTCCAGTGGCTGTTCTCCTTATTACAGAAGCACTTAGTCTCGGGTTTGGGTTCAACCTTGGGTTTCTTCATTAGAGCAGCAACTGATTTGCCGTTTCATGAAGTATCCCTTCTTGCCCTTGCCCTTCTTGAAACTAGTGGTTTTACTAACCATCAACAATTGATGCTCCCTTTTGATTTCTACTTTCGCGGTGTCGCGAATAGCTCAAGGATCATATCTATCCCTGATATGTTATAGTTCATCACGAAGCTCTAGTAGCTTGGTGGTAATGACTCCGAAGAAACATCACTATCTCATCTGGAAGATCAACTCCCACTCGATTCAAATGATTGTTGTACTCAGACAATCTGAGCACAAGCTCAACAATTGAGCTTTTCTCCCTTAGTTTGCAGGCTAAGAAAATCGTCGGAGGTCTTATACCTCTTGACGTGGGCACGAGCCTGAAATCCTAATTTCAGCCCTCGAAACATCTCATATGTTCTGCGACATTTCAAAAATGTCTTCGGTGCCTCAATTCTAAACCATGTAACATTACCGAACTATCATGTAGTCATCAAAACGTGTATGTCAGATGTTCGCAACATCCACAGACCACGTTCGAGGTCCAGCACACCGAGCAGTGCATTAAGGACATAAGCCTTTTACTGTCCGCATAATTGCTACTGCCAACTTTCAACTATATTTTCTCTAGGAACATATTTAAAATAGTAGAACTAAAGCGCGAGCTACGACATAACTTGCAAAAAAGTTTTGACTATGTTCAGGATAAACAAGTTCATCTTATGAACTCCCACTCAGATAGACATCCCTCTAGTCATCTAAGTGATTACATGATCCGAGTCAACTAGGCCGTGTCCGATCATCACGTGAGACGGACTAGTCATCATCGGTGAACATCTTCATGTTGATCGTATCTACCATACGACTCATGCTCGACCTTTCGGTCTCTTGTGTTCCGAGGCCATGTCTGTACATGCTAGGCTCGTCAACTCAACCTAAGTGTTTCGCGTGTGTAAATCTGGCTTACACCCGTTGTATGTGAACGTAAGAATCTATCACACCCGATCATCACGTGGTGCTTCGAAACGACGAACTTTCGCAACGGTGCACAGTTAGGGGGAACACTTTCTTTAAATTTTAATGAGGGATCATCTTATTTACTACCGTCGTTCTAAGCAAATAAGATTTATAAACATGATAAACATCACATGCAATCAAATAGTGACATGATATGGCCATCATCACTTTGCTCCTTTTGGTCTCCATCTTCGGGGCTCCATGATCATCATCGTCACCGGCATGACACCATGATCCCCATCATCATGATCTCCATCATCATGATCTCCATCATCATGATCTCCATCATCGTGTCTTCATGAAGTTGTCTCGCCAACTCTTACTTCTACTACTACAGCTAACGGTTAGCAATAAAGTAAAGTAATTACATGACGTTTATGTTGACACGCAGGTCATAAATAAATTAAGACAACTCCTATGGCTCCTGCCGGTTGTCATACTCATCGACATGCAAGTCGTGATTCCTATTACAAGAACATGATCAATCTCATACATCACATATATCATTCATCACATCCTTTTGGCCATATCACATCACATGGCATACCCTGCTAAAAACAAGTTAGACGTCCTCTAATTGTTGTTTGCATGTTTTACGTGGCTGCTATGGGTTTCTAGCAAGAACGTTTCTTACCTACGCAAAACCACAACGTGATATGTCAATTGCTATTTACCCTTCATAAGGACCCTTTTCATCGAATCCGATCCGACTAAAGTGGGAGAGACTGGCACCCGCTAACCACATACAAACTTCCTTTATAACCCTAGCGTCATCGAACCTTAAGTGTGTAGACCCTACGGGTTCGGGAGTCATGCAGACATGGCCGAGACATATCTCCGGCCAATAACCAATAGCGGGATCTGGATACCCATGTTGGCTCCCACATGTTCCACGATGATCTCATCAGATGAACCACGATGTCAAGGATTCAATCAATCCCGTATACAATTCCCTTTGTCTAGCGGTATTGTACTTGCCCGAGATTCGATCGTCGGTATCTCGATACCTTGTTCAATCTCGTTACCGACAAGTCTCTTTACTCGTTCCGTAACACATCATCCTGTGATCAACTCCTTGGTCACATTGTGCACATTATGATGATGTCCTACCGAGTGGGCCCAGAGATACCTCTCCGTCACACGGAGTGACAAATCCCAGTCTCGATTTGTGCCAACCCAACAGACACTTTCGGAGATACCCATAGTGCACCTTTATAGCCACCCAGTTATGTTGTGACGTTTGGCACACCCAAAGCATTCCTACGGTATCCGGGAGTTGTGCAATCTCATGGTCTAAGGAAATGATACTTGACATTAGAAAAGCTTTAGCATACGAACTATACGATCTTGTGCTAGGCTTAGGATTGGGTCTTGTCCATCACATCCTCCTCCTAATGATGTGATCCCGTTATCAACGACATCCAATGTCCATGGTCAGGAAACCGTAACCATCTATTGATCAATGAGCTAGTCAACTAGAGGCTTACTAGGGACATGGTGTTGTCTATGTATCCACACATGTATCTGAGTTTCCTATCAATAAAATTCTAGCATGGATAATAAATGATTATCATGAACAAGGAAATATAATAATAACCAGTTTATTATTGCCTCTAGGGCATATTTCCAACAGATTATGCAACTCCCGTTTACCGGAGGAACACTTTGTGTGCTACCAAACGTCACAACGTAACTGGGTGATTATAAAGGTGCTCTACAGGTGTCTCCGAAGGTACATGTTCGGTTGGCATATGCTACCTCTTGAGCTTGCGTTGGTTTTCCCCGAAGAGGAGAGGATGATGCAGCAGAGTAGCGTAAGTATTTCCCTCAGATTTGAACCAAGGTATCAATCCAGTAGGAGGCCACGCTCAAGTCCCTCGTACTTGCACAAAATGATAGCTACTCGCAACCAATGCGATTAGGGGTTGTCAATCCCTTCACAGTCACTTACGAGAGTGAGATCTGATAGATAGTATTTTTGGTATTTTTGGTATAGAGATGCAAAGTGAAAAGTAAAAGGCAAAGTAAAAAGCAAAGCAAGATTAAAGTGATGGAGATTTATATGATGACAATAGACCCCGGGGCCATAGGTTTCACTAGTGGCTTCTCTCAAGAGCATAAGTATTCTACGGTGGGTGAACAAATTACTGTTGAGCAATTGACAGAATTGAGCATAGTTATGAGAATATCTAGGCATGATCATGTATATAGGCATCACATCCGTGACAAGTAGACCGAAACGATTCTGCATCTACTACTATTACTCCACTCATCGACCGCTATCCAGCATGCATCTAGAGTATTAAGTTAAAAACAGACTAATGCTTTAAGCAAGATGACATGACGTAGAGAGATAAATTCATGCAATATGAAATAAACCCCATCTTGTTATCCTCGATGGCAATGATACAATACGTGCCTTGCTGCCCCTTCTGTCACTGAGAAAGGACACCACAAGATCGAACCCAAAGCTAAGCACTTCTCCCATGGCAAAAACTACCAATCTAGTTGGCCAAACCAAACGGATAATTCGAAGAGACTTGCAAAGATAACCAATCATACATAAAAGAATTCAGAGAAGATTCAAATATTATTCATAGATAGACTCTCGGCAAAGAGAGAAGAAGCCATCTAGCTACTAACTATGGACCCGAAGTGCTGAGGTAAACTACTCACACTTCATCGGAGAGGCTATGATGATGTAGAAGCCCTCCGTGATGACGGCCCTCTCCGGCGGAGCTCCGGAACATGCCCCAAGATGGGATCTCGTGGATACAGAAAGTTTCGGCGATGGAATTAGGTTTTTGGCTCCGTATCTGTTCGTTTGGGGGTACGTAGGTATACATAGGAGGAAGAAGTACGTCGGTGGAGCTCCGAGGTGCCCACGAGGCAGGGGGCGCGCCCTAAGGAGGGGGGGGCGCCCCCCACCCTCGTGATCGCCTCTCTGATGCCTTGGCGTAGGGTCCAAGTCTCCTGGATCACGTTCGGTGAGAAAATCACGTTCCCGAAGGTTTCATTCCGTTTGGACTCCATTTGATATTCCGTTTCTTCGAAACAGTGAAATAGGCAGAAAACAGCAATTCTGGGTTGGGCCTCCGGTTAATAGGTTAGTCCCAAAAATAATATAAAAGTGGAAAATAAAGCCCAATATAGTCCAAAACAGTAGATAATATAGCATGGAGCAATCAAAATTATAGATACGTTGGAGACGTATCAGGCATCCCCAAGCTTAATTCCTGCTCGTCCTCGAGTAGGTAAATGATAAAAAGAGAATTTTTGATGCGGAGTGCTACTTGGCATAATTTCAATGCAAATCTTCTTAATTGTGGTATGAATATTCAGATTCGAAAGATTCAAGACAAAAGTTCATATTGACATGAAAATAATAATACTTCAAGCATACTAACAAAGCAATTATGTCTTCTCAAAATAATATGGCCAAAGAAAGTTATCCCTACAAAATCATATAGTCTGGCTATGCTCTATCTTGACCACACAAAGTATTTAAATCATGCACAACCCCGATGACAAGCCAAGCAATTGTTTCATACTCTAACTTTTTCAAAACTTTTTCAATCTTCACGCAATACATGAGCGTGAGCCATGGATATAACACTTGTATGTGGAATAGAATGGTGGTTGTGGAGAAGACAAAAAGAGGGGAAGATAGTCTCACATCAACTAGGCGTATCAACGGGCTATGGAGATGCCCATCAATAGATATCAATGTGAGTGAGTAGGTATTGCCATGCAACGGATGCACTAGAGCTATAAGTATATGAAAGCTCAACAAAAGAAACTAAGTGGGTGTGCATCCAACTCGCTTGCTCACGAAGACCTAGGGCAATTTTTAGGAAGCTCATCATTGGAATATACAAGCCAAGTTCTATAATGAAAAATTCCCACTAGTATATGAAAGTGACATAACAAGAGACTCTTTATCATGAAGATCATGGTGCTACTTTGAAGCACAAGTGTGGTAAAAGGATAGTAACATTGTCCCTTCTCTCTTTTTCTCTCATTTTTTTATTTGGGCCTTTTCTCTTTTTTTATGGCCTCTTTTTTTCGTTTCGTCCGGAGTCTCATCCCGACTTATGGGGGAATCATAGTCTCCATGATTCTTTCCTCATTTGGGACAATGCTCTAAAAATGATGATCATCACACTTTTATTTTTCTTACAACTTGATACTTAGAACAAAATATGACTCTATATGAATGCCTCCGGTGGTGTACCGGGATATGCAATGAATCAAGAGTGACATGTATGAAAGAATTATGAACGGTGGTTTTGCCACAATACGATGTCAACTGCATGATCATGCTAGCAATATGACAATGATGGAGCGTGTCATAATAAACGGAACGGTGGAAAGTTGCATGGCAATATATCTCGGAATGGCTATGAAAATGCCATGATAGGTAGGTATGGTGGCTGTTTTGAGGAAGGTATATGGTGGGTGTATGATACCGGCGAAAAGTGCGCGGTAATAGAGAGGCTAGCAATGGTGGAAGGATGGGAAAAAGTGCATACAATCCATGGACTCAACATTAATCATAAAGAACTCATATACTTATTGCAAAAATCTAGAAGTTATCAAAGCAAAGTATTACGCGCATGCTCCTAGGGGGGTAGATTGGTAGGAAAAGACCATCGCTCGTCCCCGACCGCCACTCATAAGGAAGACAATCAATAAATAAATCATGCTCCGACTGTTGGGGAACGTAGTAATTTCAAAAAAATTCCTACGCACACGCAAGATATGGTGATGCATAGCAATGAGAGGGGAGAGTGTTGTCTATGTACCCTCGTAGACCGAAGTGGAAGCGTTGACGCAACGTAGAGGAAGTAGTCGTACATCTTCCCGATCTGACCAATCCAAGCACCGTTACTCCGGCGCCTCCGAGTTCTTAGCACACGTACAGCTCGATGACGCTCCCCGGGCTCCGATCCAGCAAAGCTTCGGGGATGAGTTCCGTCAGCACAACCGCGTGGTGACGATGATGATGTTCTACCGACGCAGGGCTTCGCCTAAGCACTACAACGATATGACCGAGGTGGAATATGGTGGAGGGGGGCACTGCACACGGCTAAGGAACGATCACGAAGATCAACTTGTGTGTTCTAGGGTGCCCCCTTGCCTCCGTATATAAAGGATCCAAGGGGGCGTGCGGCCGGCCCTAGAGGAGGCGCGCAGGAGGAGTCCTACTCCTACCGGGAGTAGGACTCCCCTCCCTTTCCTTGTCCAACAAGGAGAGAGGGAAGGAGAGAAGGAAAGGGGGGGCGCCGCCCCTCCCTCCTTGTCCAATTCGGACTAGGGGGAGAGGGGGCGTGCGGCCTGCCCTGGCAGCCCCTTCCTCTTCTCCATTTTGGCCCATGAGGCCCATTAACCCCCCGGGGGGTTCCGGTAACCCCCCCAGTGCTCCGGTTTTATCCGAAACTTCCCCGGAACGCTTCCGGTGTCCGAATATAGTCGTCCAATATATCAATCTTTATGTCTCGACCATTTCGAGACTCCTCGTCATGTCCGTGATCACATCCGGGACTCCGAACTAACTTCGGTACATCAAAAATGCATAAACTCATAATAACTGTCATCGTAACGTTAAGCGTGCAGACCCTACGGTTCGAGAACAATGTAGAAATGACTGAGACAAATCTCCGGTCAATAACCAATAGCGGGACCTGGATGCCCATATTGTCTCCTACATATTCTACGAAGATCTTTATCGGTCAGACCGCATAACAACATACGTTGTTCCCTTTGTCATTGGTATGTTACTTGCCCGAGATTCGATCGTCGGTATCCAATACCTAGTTCAATCTCGTTACCGGCAAGTCTCTTTACTCGTTCTGTAATACATCATCTCGCAACTAACTCATTAGTTGTAATGCTTGCAAGGCTTATGTGATGTGCATTACCGAGAGGGCCCAGAGATACCTCTCCGACAATCGGAGTGACAAATCCTAATCTCGAAATACGCCAACCCAACATCTACCTTTGGAGACACCTGTAGAGCACCTTTATAATCACCCATTTACGTTGTGACGTTTGGTAGCACACAAAGTGTTCCTCCGGTAAACGGGAGTTGCATAATCTCATAGTCATAGGAACATGTATAAGTCATGAAGAAAGCAATAGCAACATACTAAACGATCGGGTGCTAAGCTAATGGAATGGGTCATGTCAATCAGATCATTCACCTAATGATGTGATCCCGTTAATCAAATAACAACTCTTTGTTTATGGTTAGGAAACATAACCATCTTTGATTAACGAGCTAGTCAAGTAGAGGCATACTAGTGACACTCTGTTTGTCTATGTATTCACACATGTATATGTTTCCGGTTAATACAATTCTAGCATGAATAATAAACATTTATCATGATATAAGGAAATAAATAATAACTTTATTATTGCCTCTAGGGCATATTTCCTTCAGTCTCCCACTTGCACTAGAGTCAATAATCTAGATTACACAGTAATGATTCTAACACCCATGGAGCCTTGGTGCTGATCATGTTTTGCTCGTGGAAGAGGCTTAGTCAATGGGCCTGCCACATTCAGATCCGTATGTATCTTGCAAATCTCTATGTCTCCCACCTGGACTAGATCCCGGATGGAATTGAAGCGTCTCTTGATGTGCTTGGTTCTCTTGTGAAATCTGGATTCCTTTGCCAAGGCAATTGCACCAGTATTGTCACAAAAGATTTTCATTGGACCCGATGCACTAGGTATGACACCTAGATCGGATATGAACTCCTTCATCCAGACTCCTTCATTTGCTGCTTCCGAAGCAGCTATGTACTCCGCTTCACATGTAGATCCCGCTACGACGCTTTGTTTAGAACTGCACCAACTGACAGCTCCACCGTTTAATGTAAACACGTATCCGGTTTGCGATTTAGAATCGTCAGGATCTGTGTCAAAGTTTGCATCGACGTAACCTTTTACGATGAGCTCTTTGTCACCTCCACATATGAGAAACATATCCTTAGTCCTTTTCAGGTATTTCAGGATGTTCTTGACCGCTGTCCAGTGATCCACTCCTGGATTACTTTGGTACCTCCCTGCTAGACTTATGGCAAGGCACACATCAGGTCTGGTACACAGCATCGCATACATGATAGAGCCTATGGATGAAGCATAGGGAACATCTTTCATTTTCTCTCTATCTTCTGCAGTGGTCGGGCATTGAGTCTTACTCAATTTCACACCTTGTAACACAGGCAAGAACCCTTTCTTTGCTTGATCCATTTTGAACTTCTTCAAAACTTTGTCAAGGTATGTGCTTTGTGAAAGTCCAATTAAGCGTCTTGATCTATCTCTATAGATCTTAATGCCTAATATGTAAGCAGCTTCACCGAGGTCTTTCATTGAAAAACTTTTATTCAAGTATCCCTTTATGCTATCCAGAAATTCTATATCATTTCCAATTAGTAATAGGTCATCCACATATAATATCAGAAATGCTACAGAGCTCCCACTCACTTTCTTGTAAATACAGGCTTCTCCGAAAGTCTGTATAAAACCAAATGCTTTGATCACACTATGAAAGCGTTTATTGCAACTCCGAGAGGCTTGCACCAGTCCATAAATGGATCGCTGGAGCTTGCACACTTTGTTAGCTCCCTTTGGATCGACAAAACCTTCTAGTTACATCATATACAACTCTTCTTCCAGAAATCCATTCAGGAATGCAGTTTTGACATCCATCTGCCAAATTTCATAATCATAAAATGCGGCAATTGCTAACATGATTCGGACAGACTTAAGCATCGCTACGGGCGAGAAGGTCTCATCGTAGTCAATCCCTCGAACTTGCCGAAAACCTTTTGCGACAAGTCGAGCTTTCTAGACAGTATTATTACCGTCAGCGTCAGTCTTCTTCTTGAAGATCCATTTATTCTCAATTGCTTTCCGATCATCGGGCAAGTCAACCAAAGTCCATACTTTGTTCTCATACATGATTTCCTGGCTTCAAGCCATTTTGCGGAATCTGGGCTCACCATCGCTTCTTCATAGTTCGTAGGTTCATCATGATATAGTAGCATGACTTCCAGAACAGGATTACCGTACCACTCTGGCGCGGATCTCACTCTGGTTGATCTACGACGTTCAGTAATATCTTGATCTAAAGTTTCATGATCATCATCATTAGCTTCCTCACTAACTGGTGTAGGTGTCACTGAAACAGTTTTCTGTGATGTACTACTTTCCAATAAGGGAGCAGGTACAGTTACCTCATCAAGTTCTACTTTCCTCCCACTCACTTCTTTTGAGAGAAACTCCTTCTCCAGAAAGTTTCCGAATTTAGCAACAAAAGTCTTGCCTTCGGATCTGTGATAGAAGGTGTATCCAATAGTTTCCTTTGGATATCCTATGAAGACACATTTCTCTGATTTGGGTTCGAGCTTATCAGGTTGAAGTTTTTTCACATAAGCATCGCAGCCCCAAACTTTCAGAAACGACAACTTTGGTTTCTTAACAAACCACAGTTCATAAGGCGTCGTCTCAGCGGATTTTGATGGTGCCCTATTTAACGTGAATGCGGCCGTCTCTAGAGCGTATCCCCAAAACGATAGCGGTAAATCAGTAAGAGACATCATAGATCGCACCATATCTAGTAAAGTACGATTACGATGTTCGGACACACCATTACGCTGTGGTGTTCCGGGTGGCGTGAGTTGCGAAACCATTCCACAATTTTTCAAATGTACACCAAACTCGTAACTCAAATATTCTCCTCCATGATCAGATCGTAGAAACTTTATTTTCTTGTTACGATGATTTTCAGCTTCACTCTGAAATTCTTTGAACTTTTCAAACGTTTCAGACTTATGTTTCATTAAGTAGATATACCCATATCTGCTTAAGTCATCTGTGGAGGTGAGAAAATAACGATATCCGCCACGAGCCTCAATATTCATCGGACCACATACATATGTATGTATGATTTCCAACAAATCTGTTGCTCTCTCCATAGTACCGGAGAACGGTGTTTTAGTCATCTTGCCCATGAGGCACGGTTCGCAAGTACCAAGTGATTCATAATCAAGTGGCTCCAAAAGTCCATCAGTATGGAGTTTCTTCATGCGCTTTACACCGATATGACCTAAACGGCAGTGCCACAAATAAGTTGCACTATCATTATCAACTCTGCATCTTTTGGCTTCAACATTATGAATATGTGTATCACTACTATCGAGATTCAATAAGAATAGACCACTTTTCAAGGGTGCATGACCATAAAAGATATTACTCATATAAATAGAACAACCATTATTCTCTGATTTAAATGAATAACCGTCTCGCATTAAACAAGATCCAGATATAATGTTCATGCTCAACGCTGGCACCAAATAACAATTATTTAGGTCTAATACTAATCCCGAAGGTAGATGTAGAGGTAGCGTGCCGACCGCGATCACATCGACTTTGGAACCGTTTCCCACGCGCATCGTCACCTCGTCCTTAGCCAATCTTCGCTTAATCCGTAGTCCCTATTTCGAGTTGCAAATATTAGCAACAGAACCAGTATCAAATACCCAGGTGCTACTGCGAGCATTAGTAAGGTACACATCAATAACATGTATATCTCATATACCTTTGTTCACCTTGCCATCCTTCTTATCCGCCAAATACTTGGGGCAGTTCCGCTTCCAGTGACCAGTCTGCTTGCAGTAGAAGCACTCAGTTTCAGGCTTAGGTCCAGACTTGGGTTTCTTCTCTTGAACAGCAACTTGTTTGCCGTTCTTCTTGAAGTTCCCCTTCTTCTTCCCTTTGGCCTTTTTCTTGAAACTAGTGGTCTTGTTGACCATCAACACTTGATGCTCCTTCTTGATTTCTACCTCCGCAGCTTTCAGCATTGCGAAGAGCTTGGGAATAGTCTTATTCATCCCTTGCATATTATAGTTCATCACGAAGCTCTTGTAGCTTGGTGGCAGTGATTGGAGAATTCTCTCTATGACGCAATCATCTGGAAGATTAACTCCCAATTGAATCAAGTGATTATTATACCCAGACATTTTGAGTATATGCTCACTGACAGAACTGTTCTCCTCCATCTTGCAGCTATAGAACTTATTGGAGACTTCATATCTCTCAATCCGGGCATTTGCTTGAAATATTAACTTCAACTCCAGGAACATCTCATATGCTCCATGACGTTCAAAACGTCGTTGAAGTCCCGATTCTAAGCCGTAAAGCATGGCACACTAAACTATCGAGTAGTCATCAGCTTTGCTCTGCCAGACATTCATAACATCTGGTGTTGCTCCAGCAGCAGGCCTGGCACCCAGCGGTGCTTCCAGGACATAATTCTTTTGTGCAGCAATGAGGATAATCCTCAAGTTACGGACCCAGTCCATGTAATTGCTACCATCATCTTTCAACTTTGCTTTCTCAAGGAATGCATTAAAATTCAACGAAACAACAGCACGAGCCATCTATCTACAATCAAACATAAACAAGCAAGATACTATCAGGTACTAAGTTTCATGATAAATTTAGGTTCAATTAATTTACTAAAAGAACTCCCACTTAGATAGACATCCCTCTAATCCTCTAAGTGATTACGTGATCCAAATCAACTAAACCATGTCCGATCATCACGTGAGATGGAATAGTTTCATTGGTGAACATCATTATGTTGATCATATCTACTATATGATTCACGCTCGACCTTTCAGTCTCCGTGTTCCGAGGCCATATCTGTATATGCTTGGCTCGTCAAGTATAACCTGAGTATTCCGCGTGTGCAACTGTTTTGCACCCGTTGTATTTGAACGTAGAGCCTATCACGCCCGATCATCACGTGGTGTCTCAGCACGAAGAACTTTCGCAACGGTGCATACTCAAGGAGAACACTTCTTGATAATTAAAGAGAGATCATCTTATAATGCTACCGTCAATCAAAGCAAGATAAGATGCATAAAAGATAAACATCACATGCAATCAATATAAGTGATATGATATGGCCATCATCATCTTGTGCTTGTGATCTCCATCTTCGAAGCACCGTCGTGATCACCATCGTCACCGGCGCGACACCTTGATCTCCATCGTAGCATCGTTGACGTCTCGCCAATCTTATGCTTCCACGACTATCGCTACCGCTTAGTGATAAAGTAAAGCATTACAGCGCGATTGCATTGCATACAATAAAGCGACAACCATATGGCTCTTGCCAGTTGCCGATAACTCGGTTACAAAACATGATCATCTCATACAATAAAATTTAGCATCATGTCTTGACCATATCACATCACAACATGCCCTGCAAAAACAAGTTAGACGTCCTCTACTTTGTTGTTGCAAGTTTTACGTGGCTGCTACGGGCTTAAGCAAGAACCAATCTTACCTACGCATCGCACAACGATAGTTTGTCAAGTTGGTGATGTTTTAACCTTTGCAAGGACCGGGCGTAGCCACACTCGGTTCAACTAAAGTTGGAGAAACTGTCACCCGCAAGCCACCTCTGTGCAAAGCACGTCGGGAGAACCGGTCTCGTGTAAGCGTATGCGTAATGTTGGTTCGGGCCGCTTCGTCCAACAATACCGCCGAACCAAAGTATGACATGCTGGTAAGCAGTATGACTTATATCGCCCACAACTCACTTGTGTTCTACTCGTGCATATAACATCAACACATAAAACCTAGGCTCTGATACCACTGTTGGGGAACGTAGTAATTTCAAAAAAATTCCTATGCACACGCAAGATCATGGTGATGCATAGCAACGAGAGGGGAGAGTGTTGTCTACGTACCCTCGTAGACCGAAGCGGAAGCGTTGACGCAACGTAGAGGAAGTAGTCGTATGTCTTCCCGATCTGACTGATCCAAGCACCGTTACTCCGGCGCCTCCGAGTTCTTAGCACACGTACAGCTCGATGACGCTCCCCGGGCTCCGATCCAGCAAAGCTTCGGGGATGAGTTCCGTCAGCACAACGGCGTGGTGACGATGATGATGTTCTACCGACGCAGGGCTTCGCCTAAGCACTACAACGATATGACCGAGGTGGAATATGGTGGGGGGGGCACCGCA
The DNA here is from genome assembly GCF_002162155.2 of Triticum dicoccoides. Lineage (NCBI taxonomy): Eukaryota > Viridiplantae > Streptophyta > Magnoliopsida > Poales > Poaceae > Triticum > Triticum dicoccoides. The sequence continues at coordinate 13,699,697 of NC_041380.1, forward strand.
CACGGCTAAGGAATGATCACAAAGATCAACTTGTGTGTTCTAGGGTGCCCCCCTGCCTCCGTATATAAAGGATCCAAGGGGGGTGCGGCCGGCCCTAGAGGAGGCGCGCAGGAGGAGTCATACTCCTACCGGGAGTAGGACTCCCCTCCCTTTCCTTGTCCAACTAGGAGAGAGGGAAGGAGAGAAGGAAAGGGGGGGGGGGGCGCCGCCCCTCCCTCCTTGTCCAATTCGGACTAGGGGGAGAGGGGGCGCGCGGCCTGCCCTGGCAGCCCCTTCCTCTTCTCCACTTTAGGCCCATGAGGCCCATTAACCCCCCGGGGGGTTCCGGTAACCCCCCGGTGCTCCGGTTTTATCCGAAACTTCCCCGGAACGCTTCCGGTGTCCGAATATAGTCGTCCAATATATCAATCTTTATGTCTCGACCATTTCGAGACTCCTCGTCATGTCCGTGATCACATCCGGGACTCCGAACTAACTTTGGTACATCAAAAATGCATAAACTCATAATAACTGTCATCGTAACATTAAGCGTGCGGACCCTACGGTTCGAGAACAATGTAGACATGACTGAGACAAATCTCCGGTCAATAACCAATAGCGGGACCTGGATGCCCATATTGGCTCCTACATATTCTACGAAGATCTTTATCGGTCAGACCGCATAACAACATACGTTGTTCCCTTTGTCATCGGTATGTTACTTGCCCGAGATTCGATCGTCGGTATCCAATACCTAGTTCAATCTCGTTACCGGCAAGTCTCTTTACTCGTTCCGTAATACATCATCTCGCAACTAACTCATTAGTTGTAATGCTTGCAAGGCTTATGTGATGTGCATTACCGAGAGGGCCCAGAGATACCTCTCCGACAATCGGAATGACAAATCCTAATCTCGAAATACGCCAACCCAACATCTACCTTTGGAGACACCTATAGAGCACCTTTATAATCACCCATTTACGTTGTGACGTTTGGTAGCACACAAAGTGTTCCTCCGGTAAACGGGAGTTTCATAATCTCATAGTCATAGGAACATGTATAAGTCATGAAGAAAGCAATAGCAACATACTAAATGATCGGGTGCTAAGCTAATGGAATGGGTCATGTCAATCAGATCATTCACCTAATGATGTGATCCCGTTAATCAAATAACAACTCTTTGTTTATGGTTAGGAAACATAACCATCTTTGATTAACGAGCTAGTCAAGTAGAGGCATACTAGTGACACTCTGTTTGTCTATGTATTCACACATGTATTATGTTTCCGGTTAATACAATTCTAGCATGAATAATAAACATTTATCATGATATAAGGAAATAAATAATAACTTTATTAGTGCCTCTAGGGCATATTTCCTTCACCGACTTCATCACATAACGGTTCACCATACGTGCATGCTACGGGAATCACAAACTTTAACACAAGTATTCTTTAAATTCACAACTACTCAACTAGCATGACTCTATTATTGTCACCTCCATATCTCAAAACAATTATCATGCTTCAATCTTTTCTTAGTATTCAACGCACTCAAAAGAAAGTTTCACAAATCTTGAATACCAAGCATATTATTATTAAGCAATTTACCATGCTATTAAGACTCTAAAAATAATCTAAGTGAAGCATGAGAGATCAATAGTTTCTTTAAAACAAAACCACCACCGTTCTCTAAAAGATCTAAGTGAAGCACATAGAGCAAAATTATAACGCTCAAAAGATATAAGTGAAGCACATAGAGCAAAACTACATAGCTCAAAAGATATAAGTGAAGCACATAGAGTATTCTATCAAATTCCAATTCATGTATGGCTCTCTCAAAAGGTGTGTACAGCAAGGATGATTGTGGCACACTAACAAACAAAGACACAAATAATACAAGACGCTCCAAGCAAAACACATATCATGTTGGTGAATAAAAATATAGCTCCAAGTAAATTACCGATGGAAGTAGAGGAAAGAGGGGATGCCTTCCGGGGCATCCCCAAGATTTGACTTTTTGGTGTCCTTAGATTATCTTGGGGGTGCCATGGGCATCCCCAAGTTTAGTCTCTTGCCACTCCTTGTTCCATAATCCATCAAAAGAATTCACCCAAAACTTGAAAACTTCACAACACAAAATTCAATAGAAATCTCGTGAGCTCCGTTAGAGAAAGAAAACAAAAGACCACTTCAAGGTACTGTAATGAACTCATTCTTTATTTATATCAGTGTTAAACCTACTGTATTCCAACTTCTCTATGGATTATAAACTATATTACTAGCCATAGGTTCATCAAAATAAGCAAACAACACACGAAAAACAGAATTTGTCAAAAACAGAACAGTCTCTAGTAATCTGTAACTAACACAAACTTCTGGAACTCCAAAAAATCTACCAAAATTGGAAGACATAGACAATTTGTTTGTTGATCAACAGCAATTGTAATCAGTATTTTATCACGTTCTTATGATTTTTAATAATTCGGGCACTGAACGCAAAGTTTCTGGAAATTACAGCAAGATCAAATAACTATCATCCAAGAAGATCCAATAGGTCTAACTTGGCACAAACACTAATTAAAACACAAAACCACATCCAAACAGAAGGTAGATGGGTTATTTATTACCTAACAGAAGAAAAACACAAAAAAAACTAAAAATAAAATTGGGTTGCCTCCCAACAAGTGCTATTGTTTAATGCCCCTAGCTAGGCATAAAAACGAGGATAGATCTAGGTATTGCCATCTTTGTTAGGCAATCCATAAGTGGCTCTCATGATAGTTTCATATGGCAATTTTATTTTCTTTCTTGGAAAGTGTTCCATGCCCTTTTCTAATGGAAATTGGAATCTAATATTCCCTTCCTTCATATCAATAATCGCACCAACCGTTCTAAGGGAAGGTCTACCAAGAATAATAGGGCAAGAAGGATTGCAATCTATATGAAGAACGATAAAATCTACGGGCACATAATTCCTATTTGCAACAATAAGAACATCATTAATTCTTCCCATAGGTTTCTTAATAGTAGAATCCGCAAGATGCAAGTTTAGAGAGCAATCATCAAAATCACGGAAATCTAGCAAATCACACAAAGTTTTGGGGACAGTGGAAACACTAGCACCCAAATCACACAAAGCATAAAACTCATGATCTTTAATTTTAATTTTAATAGTTGGTTCCCACTCATCATAGAGTTTTCTAGGGATAGAAACTTTCAACTCAAGTTTTTCTTCATAAGATTGCATCAAGGCATCAACAATATGTTCGGTAAAGGCTTTCTTTTGACTATAAGCATGAGGAGAATTTAGCACGGATTGCAACAAGGAAATACAATCAATTAAAGAGCAACTTTCAGAATTAAATTCCTTGAAATCCAATATAGTGGGTTTAGCAACATCTAGGGTTTTATTTCTTTCAATCCCACTTTCATCAATTTCATCATAAAGATCTAAATACTCCGAATTTTTAGAACGCCTTCTAGGTAAAGGACGATCATATTTAGTTTCATCAAGATTCATATTGCAAAACAAAGATTTGATAGGGGACACATCAATAACTTTTAGATCTTCATCTTAATTTTCATAGGAATTCGGTTTAGCGGCCATCTTATTGACTAAGGTGGCTTGCATATCCAAAATTTCAGCAGTCATCTTTTCTAGATGAGCAATTTGGGATCTTATACCATCAAATTCTTTAGGCATATCATCAAGCTCTTTATTCATATAACTCATAAAGCTTTTTTGTTCCTTAAGCTCGTTTCTAAAGAAATTATTATGCTCAAATTGCAAAACCATAAACTTCCTAACGTTGTTTTCGATCTCCTCTAACCTTTTAAGGTGAAGATCACCAAATCTCGGTAGAGCCATCGCGACAAACAAGCAATCCAACACACGGGAAAACAAAAAGGCAAGCAAGAAAAAAGCAAACGGAGAAAGGAGAGGGAGAAGGAGAAGGAGATGGGAAAGAGAGGGCGAATAAAACGGCAAGGGTGAAGTGGGGGAGAGGAAAACGAGAGGCAAACGGCAACTAATGTAATGCGAGAGATAGGGATTGTGATGGGTACTTGGTATGTTGACTTTTTGCGTAGACTCCCCGGCAACGGCGCCAGAAATGGCTCGTTGTCGGGAGTCCAAATCTTGACTTGACCTTGCGTAAGCCTCCTCGGCAACGGCGCCAGAAATTCTTCTTGCTACCTCTTGAGCTTGCGTTGGTTTTCCCCGAAGAGGAGAGGATGATGAAGCAGAGTAGCGTAAGTATTTCCCTCAGTTTTTGAGAACCAAGGTATCAATCCAGTAGGAGGCCACGCTCAAGTCCCTCGTACTTGCACAAAACGATAGCTACTCGCAACCAACGCGATTAGGGGTTGTCAATCCCTTCACGGTCACTTACGAGAGTGAGATCCGATAGATAGTATTTTTGGTATTTTTGGTATAGAGATGCAAAGTGAAAAGTAAAGGGCAAAGTAAAAAAGCAAAGCAAGATTAAAGTGATGGAGATTGATATGATGAGAATAGACCCGGGGGCCATAGGTTTCACTAGTGGCTTCTCTCAAGAGCATAAGTATTATACGGTGGGTGAACAAATTACTGTTGAGCAATTGACAGAATTGAGCAAAGTTATGAGAATATCTAGGCATGATCATGTATATAGGCATCACGTCCGTGACAAGTAGACCGAAACGATTCTGCATCTACTACTATTACTCCACTCATCGACCGCTATCCAGCATGCATCTAGAGTATTAAGTTAAAAACAGAGTAATGCTTTAAGCAAGATGACATGATGTAGAGAGATAAATTCATGCAATATGAAATAAACCCCATCTTGTTATCCTCGATGGCAACGATACAATACGTGCCTTGCTGCCCCTTCTGTCACTGGGAAAGGACACCGCAAGATCGAACCCAAAGCTAAGCGCTTCTCCCATGGCAAGAACTACCAATCTAGTTGGCCAAACCAAACGGATAATTCGAAGAGACTTGCAAAGATAACCAATCATACATAAAAGAATTCAAAGAAGATTCAAATATTATTCATAGATAGACTTGATCATAAACCCACAATTCATCGGTCTCAACAAACACACCGCAAAAAGAAGATTACATCGAATAGATCTCCATGAGAGAGGGGGAGAACTTTGTATTGAGATTCAAAAAGAGAGAAGAAGCCATCTAGCTACTAACTATGGACCCGAAGGTCTGAGCTAAACTACTCACACTTCATCGAAGAGGCTATGATGATGTAGAAGCCCTCCATGATGATGGCCCTCTCCGGCGGAGCTCCGGAAGAGGCCCCAAGATGGGATCTCGTGGATACAGAAAGTTGCGGTGGTGGGATTAGGTTTTTGGCTCCGTATCTGTTCGTTTGGGGGTACGTAGGTATATATAGGAGGAAGAAGTACGTCGGTGGAGCTCCGAGGGGCCCACGAGGCAGGGGGGCGCCCTAAGGGGGGCCCACCCTCGTGACCGCCTCTCTGATGCCTTGGTGTAGGGTCCAAGTCTCCTGGATCACGTTCGGTGAGAAAATCACGTTCCCAAAGGTTTCATTCCGTTTGGTCTCCGTTTGATATTCCGTTTCTTCGAAACACTGAAATAGGCAAAAAGCAGCAATACTGGGTTGGGCCTCCGGTTAATAGGTTAGTCCCAAAAATAATATAAAAGTGGAAAATAAAGCCCAATATAGTCCAAAATAGTTGATAATATAGCATGGAGCAATCAAAAATTATAGATACGTTGGAGACGTATCAGCGTATTTTGAGATTAGGATTTGTCACTCCGATTGTCGGAGAGGTATCTCTGGGCCCTCTCGGTAAAACACATCACTTAAGCCTTGCAAGCATTGCAACTAATGAGTTAGTTGCAGGATGATGTATTACAGAACGAGTAAAGAGACTTGCCGGTAACGAGATTGAACTAGGTATTGAGATACCGACGATCGAATCTCGGGCAAGTAACATACCGATGACAAAGGGAACAACGTATGTTGTTATGCGGTTTGACCGATAAAGATCTTCGTAGAATATGTGGGAGCCAATATGAGCATCCAGGTTCCGCTATTGGTTATTGACCGGAGACGTGTCTCGGTCATGTCTACATAGTTCTCGAACCCGTAGGGTCCGCACACTTAACGTTACGATGACCGTTATATTATGAGTTTATATGTTTTGATGTACCGAAGGTTGTTCGGAGTCCCGGATGTGATCACGGACATGATGAGGAGTCTCGAAATGGTCGAGACATGAAGATTGATATATTGGAAGCCTATGTTTGGATATCGGAAGTGTTCCGGGTGAAATCGGGATTTTACCAGAGTACAGGGAGGTTACCGGAACCTCCCGGGAGGTAAATGGGCCTTAGTGGGCCTTTACGGAGAAGAGGAGAGGCGGCCAGAGCTGGGCCGCACGCCCCTCCCCCTAGTCCGAATAGGACAAGGAGAGGGGGGCGGCGCCCCCCCCTTCCTTCTCTCTCTCCTCTTTCCCCCTCCCGAATCCTATTCCAACTAGGAAAGGGGGGGGGGGGTCCTACTCCCGGTAGGAGTAGGACTCCTCCTTGCGCGCCTCTCCCCTGGCCGGCCGCACCCCCTTGCTCCTTTATATATGGGGGCAGGGGGCACCCCATAGACACAACAATTGATCAGTTGATCTTTTAGCCGTGTGCGATTCCCCCCTCCACCATAGTCCACCTCGATAATACTGTAGCGGTGCTTAGGCGAAGCCCTGCGTCGGTAGAACATCAACATCGTCACCACGCCATCGTGCTGACGAAACTCTCCCTCAACACTCGGCTGGATCGGAGTTCGAGGGACGTCATCGGGCTGAACGTGTGCTGAACTCGGAGGTGCCGTGCGTTCGGTACTTGATCGGTCAGATCATGAAGACGTACGACTACATCAACCGCCTTGTGCCAACGCTTCCGCTTTCGGTCTACGAGGGTACGTGGACAACACTCTCCCCTCTCGTTGCTATGCATCACCACCATCTTGCGTGTGCGTAGGAATTTTTTTGAAATTACTATGTTCCCCAACACCGGCGCGGGGAAGGGCGGCCGACGGAGGAAGAGGGGCCCGCGCGGGGGAGGGCGGCCGGAGTAGGACGCGGGGGCGGCGGCCGGATTGGGGGAGGGATTCGATCTGGTGTGAGCGTGTGAGTGTGAGTGAGGGAAGAGGGGTAGTGCGCGCGCGGGCCGGCGAGGGATAGGAAGCAGAGGTGGGCCTAGCGGTAGCGTGGGGGAGGAGGCCCAGCGCTATAGCTAAAGCTGCAATAGGGGGCCGAGAGCGTGGCCCATTAGCAGTAGCGCCGGCCGTGAAATACAGCGCTACTGCTAACGTGCGCTTGTAGCGCTTGTGCTGGCCGGCGCTACTGCTAAATAGCAGTAGCGTGGGGTTGTAACCAACGCTACTGCTAACTGTCTACCTATAAGCATTTTCCTAGTAGTGTACGTAGCAATAGCGCTTTCCTCCGACCAGCGCTACTGCTAAATTCAGCCCCCTCCTATGACCAAAGTTTAGTCCCACCTCGCTCGGCGAACATAATTTTTACCACCTTAAATATGATGCTTCCCAAACTATCATAACCAATTGGTCTTCATTGAACTCTATGTGTAGGATTTGTGGCCACAATAGGAGTCCTCACCGGTTCCTAAACCAGTGAGGACTCATCCAGACAATTTAAATTCTACACAAAAAGATCAATGATGACCAACGCTTTTTTAAATTTGATGCTTTTTAGCCTTAGTAGTAGCGCTGGTTCCACAAAAACGCTACGGTAATGTTTGTAGCAGTAGCGCTTATTCCCTGGAAGCGCTACTGCTATGGTTATTAGCAGTAGCGGTGTTTAGGATCCAACGCTACTACTATGTGCACCTTATCCTCACTCTCCCCCTCACACTCTCACTCGCCTCCGCAGTGTGCCGTCGCCGTCACCCCCAAGGTACCCGCCACCGTCCACCGCGTGCCGCCGTCCCCCGCGCCGGTCCTCCCCCGCCGGCCGCCCTTGCCCGCGCCGGCCCTCCTCCCCCGCCGGCCACCCTCCCCCGCGCCGGCCTCCTCCCCCGTCGGCCTCCTCCCTCATCGGCCGCCCTCCCGTGCCGGCCCTCCTCCCCCGCCGGTCGCCCCCTCCCCCCGCGCCGGCCGTCCTCCACCGAGAGGTACTCCTCCTCCCTCCTTCCTCCTCCTCCCTAGTTTATTTTGAACCCAAGCTAGTTGAAAAATGTAGGTTAAATCTTAGAATAATGTGGTAGGTTATGATCTTAGGTGTTTAATCTTAGGTGTTTAATCTTAGAATAATGTAGTATGAACCCTAGCTAGTTATGATCAAACCATGTTCAGAATGTAGGTTTTTAATTAGGTGTAGTTAATATAATTTAGGTATTTTAGAAACTTTGGGGTCTCTTTATAGTTCTTTGTGTGGATTGAGTATTATGAACATGAACTTGCTTTGGTGTTACCTTAGTACGGACTCTAGGATGGATCGAACCGAAAAAATAGCTTTGTGTTATTTTAGTACGGACTCTTGAATAGATCAAACGGAAAGAATAGCTTTGAGGTGGTTTCGTGCCCTACAAACAATTCCTATCTTTTGTTCTCCGCTAATAGGAACTCGGGAGTGATTCTTCGTTACACTTTGGGGGATAACCATATGATCCAACTATGTTAGCACTGTTGAGAGATTGCACTAGCGAAAGTACGGACCTTAGGCCTTGTTTTCAAGCATTGCAATACCGCTTTTGTGCCCGTTTAATATTTGCTACCTTGTTGTTTTTATTTATTCAGATTATAAAAATATATTTCTACAATCAATATTACACTTTTATCACCATCTCTTCGCCGAACTAGTGCACCTATACAATTTGCCATTGTATTGGGTGTGTTGGGGACACAAGAGATTTCTTGTATTTGGTTACAGGGTCGTTTGAGAGAGGCCATCTTCATCCTACACCTCTCACGGATTGATAAATCTTAGGTCATCCACTTGAGGGAAAATTGTTATTGTCCTACAAAACTCTGCGCTTGAAGGCCCAACACGAGTCTACAAGAATAAAGTTGCATGTAGAAATCATGTGCTAATGACGAAATGCCAGAACCTGACCTTGAAGGCGGCGGTCGGCTCTGTTGTACCTCCTCGAGCTGAGGGAACTTTCCATTGCCGTCCGATTTGAGGGGCTGGAGCTTGACTACCCTACAGGTGAAGAGGGTATTCTTCTGGAAAATGCTTTAAGGAGTACCCGTCTATGGAGAAAAGAGCACATCAAGCTTTCAAACCAGACGCCGCCTTGGCAGAATCAGCCTGATCCTCAGCGGACTCCTCCTCACAATCAAGTTGTGCTATCTGGAGCCTGGGGGCTGAGAGCTGCGCAGCAGCCATGTGGAGCCTTTTGGTCCCGGTTGGTAACACCAACCGGGACTAAAGGTCCTCCTACCTGAGTGTTGCGCAGTAGCCACGTGGAGCCCCTTTCATCCCGGTTCGTAAGCCAACCGGGAGTAATTTTTTTGGGCTTTAGTCCCGATCGTTTTGTCCCGGTTGCAGAACCGGGACTAAAGGGCCTCTGGAACGGGGACTAATGGCCCGTTTCCTACTAGTGCCGTAGCAGCTCAACAGTGAGGTTGATGTTGTTCATAATGCTGCTGTTGCTGCTTATGCTCATGCCAAGAGATGATATTTGATCAAGGAGTGAGAAAGATGTGACGAGGTTGTTTATGGTACCCTCTGTTGCTACTGATATTCGCTGTTATTGCACACACACACCGAGAGGGAGAGAGGGAGCGAGAGGGAAGGAGGGAGCGAGAGGGAGGGAGAGAGGGAGGGAGGGAGGGAGAGAGTGCTTGCTCATTTCTTTGATTATTCATTTGTTGTTGTTTGCATGTTGTGACAGTCGCAGCTAGGAAGAACAACAATGTAGTTTTGAGGCTACCCATGTATTTTGGATTTTTGGGTCATCATCTAACTGCACTGGTGATGTAAATGTCGTAAAATCCCATTGACGTAGTCGTGAAGCTAAGGTATGCACCCAAGGTAATTTTATTTCAGATCAGCATTTTAAATTCAACTGGTCACGTTAAGCATTGTGAAGGTGTATTCTTGTTATGCTCGTGTGACTTGGAGCTAATAACTGATCTCGATATATTATATTTCATGCAAGTGATGTGCACCAAGTTGCAACAGAAACATGATATTTCATTTATTCAATTAATTTGCAACACATTCACATGTTGTACGCATGTCTAGGAAGTAAGATTTTTTTCTCATAATTTCATCAAATCCACCACTAAAAATAATAGCTCATGATACTGGAGAGGGAGGTGACATGTTGATTATGAGAGAGAGGGAGAAAAATTTACCATGATTCGACAAAAACAGTAGGAACGTGCCTTGCTAACACACGCAGCAGTTTAGAAATATAACACATGTGCGTGGGTACATGTTTAAAATTGGAAGTATATATGGTGGTGGGGGTGGAAGGAGGAATTGTAAGCTCGATGCACCATTGACAAATGTGGCGAGCCCCTCCGGGCGACATCACGTGATCGCTTAATTTACCATGTTTTCCGGCCTTCTCCCTCCTACATCAATGATAAGCCAACAATACGCTAGGTCTTTAAAAAAGTGGCAAGCTTGGACCTTGCAGTTGAAGAGGCGGACATAGCTGGTGAAGGAAGGAGAGTGATTTAAGTAAAAATAAAAGTCAGCTTGTTTCCATAGATGTATGTTAAGACATGATCGATGTTGACCCACCCTAATATGTATGCCTCCGTTGCAACGCACGGGCAGCGGTCTACAGCCAGAGAGGGTCTCTGGCATGGCGTCATGCGACATCGGCACCGTTCGTAACCAGTGTCAAAAGGTGGGTCATGCGAACGGAAGGAGGGAGAACATGACAACAAACATGAATATTTAGAAGAGCGTTAGAGGCAACGGCGGACCTACGGAGCAGGCAGCTCGAGCAAGGTGGCATGCGACATCGGTACATGTTGCAACCAATTTCGGAGGGTGGATTGGGTGTAACGATGGACCAACGAAGAAGTGTAGGGCGGCATTGACAGCGGCCGCGATCAGTGTTGGGGCAGCCGACGGAGAAGACGTCTTGGGTATGGTGGCGCACAACATCGACCCCGACAACGACCAGTCTAGGAGGATGGGTCGTGGGCATAGGAGGAAGACGGAGAGGAGGAAGACGACGATCACATAATTTTACCACAGAAGGAAACATGTGATTGATGCATAGTTGTTGTTGCCAAGTTGTAGCATGTTGTCATGTTTATATTTTCCAAAATTGTAGGTGGAGTACTACTTCAGTGATGAGGATCTTATGATGGATGAGTATTCACTGATATCATGCTATCGATTATCTCTCTTTTAGACATCTTCCTTACTTAAGAAACTCAATTTTCCAATGAGAAACTGATGGCGGAGATCCTATAGACCTACACCAACTGATGCTTTCACTTGTGAACTTTGGACTATCAAGAAAATAGGAATATGACATTCTTGAGTTCCCGGAGGCAGCAGTGAGAACCCATGGCAGAGAGAGATGGCAGCGGCGATGCCGTGGCGAGGAGAGCAAGCCAGCGGAGTAAGATTTGAGTGTGAGGGTTGTGCCGTGCGGTGAGAGTCAAAGTGAGCCTTTTCTAGCAAGTCATTTTTTTGACAATAATTACTAACAAGTGATTTACATGTGAGCCTACAGTTTATTAAAATTGAGATGCACCGCACTCTACTAAAAAGCACAATGTCACCCACTCCGACTAAAAACGGTCACCTACTCGAAACGAGCAGCTGGCCAACGAATATATTGTATATGGGCTTACTTATTTTGTTATATTTTAACATGTGTTCATATATTCATTTTTGTGGATTAGATATAAAAACTACCGATGGCTTTACTGATGCTTTAAAATGTTGATTGACAGTTGTATGATGGATGGACCGAAAATTCACCAAGTCATACACAATTAGAAGATATCCATACAAATAATTGCTCTTTATATATTTGTTGCACACGATAATACAAAAAATGTATTATATATATGTTCATTTTTGCAGTGTATGAGACAAATAGAGATGTATTACATCGACAAGGGTGTCAACACCATGTTGTTGGAAGGGGCAAAAAATTCACCGAGTTATACACAACAATACATGTATATATGCAATCTAAATAAAAACTGAAAGGCCCGTGGCAACGCACGGGCATTCTACTAATAGTTATAAATTGCCACTTTTCTGTGAATTTCCCAACAGTAATTTGTTCATCATTCGCTTTCGAGAGAGATGCCACTACT
>NC_041380.1:13712219-13806949 GCF_002162155.2 Triticum dicoccoides
CTATTCTCCATTAAACCTTACTTCTGCAAACTTTGCCATTGTTACTTTTATTTTGATGTTCTATATTACTATCCACCACTATTTTCTTTTAATCTTGTGTCTGGCAAGACAAAGGGATTGACAACCTCTTTGTTACGTTGGGAGCAAGCGATTGTTCTGGTTGTGTGCATGTGTTACTTATCTTGCTAGCTTGTAAACTCCTACTGGTTCGATTAAACTTTCGTTCTTAACTAAGTAAAGACTTTTGCTACTGTGCTACATCACCCCCCCTCTTCGAGGAATCCAAGACCACCTACGGGACTAGCACTACCCCGGCACTCGGTGTGCATGGATCAAAAGTGCGGCAGCTTCACTTTCACGGCGGGCTGGTGAAGTGGCTGCAGCTTCATCCTGGCGATTGTAGTGGTTGTTTGGTGGTCTTGTAATCTCGATGTAATTTTTATTATGTTTGAGACGCTTTATACTTCTGATGAACTTTGATAATAGGTCTGGATCATTTTCGTAAAAAGAAAATCATCATCATAATATAATAATAATCAAATCAAATTAAATAAAATACCCACCTTATGGATGAACGGATCGGACAAAGGGAAAAAGACCAGTACTACCTTGGAGGGACACGTTTTTTTTTTTTGAGGACCCTTTGAGGGACACGTTCTCTCGTACTCGTGCATGGCACCCCGAGAGGGTGGGCCGGGCCGGGCCTGTGCTGTTGCGCAACGATCCACAACCGGTCAAGATTCCCCATCCCCTTACAGCCAGCAAGCTGATCACGGTCGGAGGAAACCTACAACTGTACCGACCCCCGAGCTCGGCGGCGGCGGCGGCGGCGGCGGCGGCCGAGCGACCAGTGGAGGTCGGCATTGGTCGCTGGCGTCTCGTGGTAAGCAATCCGGACCCATATCGCGCTCTGCAACCAGTGTATAGTACCTTCAGCGGCTTCAATTCACTAATCCGTGCACGTGTAAACCCTAAGGGATCGGCGGATTCCGTGCTGCCGTCGCGGGGACGACCAGCAGACTCTGCGCCGAGCGAGCTCAGAGGTATCCCTTTTAATGCTCCACTGCCTTTGTTCGTTGGGTCTAGTTAACGGCGCTCTGGAGCTCTGTACCTTGGGTAGGAATGCGCCTCTGCTGCCGTATTGAATGCGCCATACTTAATGTTTGGTTACCTTGTGCCACACGATCCAATTCCCCGTGGTAAATTAGTGGGGAGTAAATTAGCAAATACTACTACTTCTGTGTGCTTGAATGTTCAGGAAAAAGCAGAGGAATGCTTATAGTGTTTAAGCAAAGTTTTGGGGGGGAAATAGAAAAAATCAAGCATGACGTTTGAATCTTGTCCTTTTCTTTTAAGAAGAAGGATGCGTTAAATATGTTCCAAGTTTGTGCTTATTCATAGATTACTCTAGATTTTCTGTTTTGAACATTTACTTGCCAACCTGCAGTTTGTTCTGGGAGCACCATCTAACATTGCAACTTTCAGGCAATACATATGGCATCACCATCTGATATGCCGAAAGAGCCTCCTGCTGCGACAATTCAGGTTCAGGTGCAATGGTGCGGCACCGATTATCCTGTGGGTGTAAAAGCAGATGCGGATATAGGGGAATTGAAGCGAAAAACATGTGAGGTGACGGGGCTCCCTTCAAAAAGGCAAAAACACATGAACCCTAAGAACAAGGAGTACAATGATGACCATCCCATTGGCTTGCTCCAACCACCTCACATGACAGATCTCATCAGGTAGCTTGCCAATTCTATTACAGTTCCATTTCAAATGATCTTCTATCCAATGTAGGCGTCAAATATATTTCTCACCATCATTCGACTGCATATGAAATTTGATCTTTGTTAACAAAAAAATTCAAATTTGGGCAGTTTGAATAACAAGGTTGCATACGACATATACAAGGATCATTTCTTTGGGGAGAAACCGACATGCAGCGTGAAGGCTACAAAGGACCGCATTGTAGATTTCGATGGGTCAAGAACAAAGCTGTACAAAGGAAAATATCAAGTAGGGAGCATGGAGATTCAGTGCCTTATCAAGTTCTAGTGTTCTACCAGCCAGAAGACAGAGCTGACCTTCTTCGTTCGATCGAACTGATGCGAACTTGGAAGCATCCAAATTTGTTGGTGATGGAAACTCTGTACAAGGAGACAGGTAACCAAGTTCAGCGTCTTGTGCTATCACCAGACACAGTCAATGGCTCGTTGCAAGGATACATCAACTCAAGGAAGGAAAAGGGAGAAGATGTGATTTCAAAAGCCAACGGCTCCTTTACTGACTTCTTTCTAAAGATGATACTGTAGGTAGTTCACTTAATTTCTGTTTATCCTTCCTTTCTACTCCTGCATTAATTATGATAATTTCTGCAGAGATCTTTGTGCTGTGTTGGACCAAATGGTGAAGCGCAGAGTATGCCCAAGAAAACTTGGTATGCAAAACTTATATCTCAAGAGCGTGGAGAATGCTGAACCAGAACTGAAAATACTTTTCGACAAGGGTAATCTATTTTCTGCGCATTCTTCATTTTATCGGTGAAGCATATGATTTTTTTATGGAAATCAGATGAAGACCATATTTTATTGGATTAAAGTTTTAGCTTCTTTTAGATGATTTGTTGTAGTGACTGCAGAAAAATATTGCCCAAACTCTGACTCAATGTAGTTGAAAGGGGAATCCTACTGCATATATAGAGAGAATCCTACTGCATATAATTAAACACTGCAGACCAAAGTACTATTATGCAAATATTTTTACTTGACTTGTGAGGGTTTAAAGACAGACAAGAATCTGCAAATCAATTGCTATCTGATTTCAAATGAATGATGGAACATAATTACATTTATATATGTAACTTCGCTCAAATAGGTCCACTTTCCAGCTACAAATGACAAAAATGTAAGTAAACTACAAACTTAGGATTGAAACAATGTGGCTTATTGAAAACAACTCTGCTTTCCTGCTTACAGGCTGTTCCTGCTCACAACATGCAATTAGACTTAATTCTACACCTATTCCTTTGCCAATCAACAAATAGTATGACTTGACTGCCAAGTTCACAATTACATCATGAAGAGAGGTAGTATGTATCATAAGAACACAAAAAAATAATGTGGGGAACTTTATCATATCCTCCAAATGTCAATAAAAAAGTGAGTAAAAGTCAACTCATGAGCAGGTAATGGGGATTAGGGAGTAGAATTGAAAAAACATGGAAGTATAGGCATAGTCCGATCATAGTTTTCAGATTTGATCTACATGAGTTATTTATTGTGATGAAGTGCATTACTGTCAGTGCCGTAAAGTGATTGCATACATCTATAGGTTTATTAATGGAACTCTAGTGCATGGGTTTCACAAGGCTCTCACCCTTGATCATTCCTCTCTCTCCCTGTAACCTCCCCATCTTCCGCCGGTGTCAACTCCACCCAGTCAAGATGCTGCCCTTCCCTGACCTGGGCTACTCGCCTACTCCTCTTTTTACCCTACTCACCATGTTCATATAGATTTGTAGGCTTATACATGCTGTATTATCAGTCACAATATACTACTAGCAATACAACACTAGAGCTGCCAAGCATAGCTCATACACATTTTGTTCACCTGCTGACAAGCAACAACATTGACTCCTTGCTATCTGTGACTCAATTTGCAGTTGATTGTCTGCATGAATCTAATAAAAAACAACTGTTGACCACCTTATGTACTGACATCAAAGCTATCTGCACTTCCAATGGCTCCGTACCCAAGGACGTGGGGACAGAAGCATTCTGCAATTTCCTTGGGAAGGAAGCCATGATGTTTATTGGAAGAAATCTTGCAAAAACTGCAAGGCATTATCCAATCATGTGGACAAATGTGCAAAAAAGCAAGTACCTCATTGATCTGATACCTTCCAGTGTAGATGTTCGGAAAGCCATCAATGAGACTAGAATTGTGTGGCCTACAAGTAAAGATGGTGATATGTGTCAGGAGTTGCAAGAACTGAAGAAACGTGTTGATGCAGAAAATTACAACATCAAGAAAGAAAGGCAAGCCTTAGAAGAACAGAAGCAACACTTAGAAGAAGAAAAAGCGAAGATCATACATGAGAAGGTCGATGATGAAGAGAGTAGGAAAAAGAGGCTAGCCATGATAGAAGAACATTTAGCAAAAAATCAACAGGACACTTATAAATTGAGGCCTGAAATCAACTGGAACTACAATATAAAATATGCTCATGATCTTATTAGGCTGACCAGAAACTTGTGGAAGCATTATGACACATATCCCTTGACCATCAAGGTAAATATCTCGATGTCTTGTAATGATTTTATATTGTTTCATGAAGAAGCAATATGGTAACAGGAATTATTTGATGGCAGACATTCTTGAAGAGTAAAGACGAAATACTGGCTGCTCTGGAGAAATGGTGCCCCAACGTTTGGTTTCTCTTGTACAATGCTGTTGGTTTAGTCTGTAAGTGGTTGTGTTCATCACTAATATATCTTGATCTATCTTTCACATCTTGTTTTGTGATCCTCCTTGTTGTTTTTTTGCTGCAGGATGAAGTGCCGACCAAAGATGGTTATGATATTGCCATGTGGTCTCATTTCAAGTAGGATAGTTTGACATGGATGGGTTTACCTTGTCTGACATATCATGCATGTTTGATTGATCCCTCTGAAGCATGGTTTGAACTGTTACCACTTGACTAGTAGTAATCTTCAGTCTGAGCCTGCAAAGGAATCTGCTAAAAAAGGCTGTGTTGATGATGTTGTTTAGAAGGGAGCAGAAGTTGGTTAATGAGATTTCTGTGAATTGTTTGTTGTATTTGCTGAATTAATATCTTGGTGATTCGATGCTCCGATAATTCGCAAGAGCGCTCGTCCGCGCCTGCTCACGGAATCGGTTGGCGTCCATCGGGGTCGAGAGAATTAGCGCGTGTGGTATTCTGCCACAGTGGTCTACGGATATTTTAATGCGAGGGGAGATGGGAGAGGGATGACGTTTGTATCTAGCGGAGCGACGGTCGTTAGAGGATAGCGGCAACGTTAAGATACGTGGGCGTTTATCCCGCTTTGCCTGCGTAACCGCTGCTGCATGGTTTGGTTGCTGTGTGTCCTCTATGCGGCGCCGATACCCAACTTGTAGAAACAAATTCAGGAGAAAAGCAGAGTTTCATCAGTAGTTGGGTGTGAGCTGACGGATTATGAAGTAACTTAAGGAGACTAGCCTCGGAGGGGAGCTGATGGTGATGCAAGTCGCCGGGTCGGCCATTCATATGTAGGCAGATAGCTTTTGTTTGTGGCTGAAAGACGTGACATGAACTGAGTGTACACAGCTTCAGCTTTGCTTTCGAGTTGCGTGAACATATGTAGCAGCGGTTCATTGTGCCGAGCTTCCGTTTTGCTGGCCAAAGTGGTTGCTGGTGGTATGTGATCTGTAGCAAAGTTGAGCATGCCTTCGCGAATCTTTGAGCAGACCTCTGCGGCAATGAACTGACGAGCAACACTTTCGACAGCAGCCCCTGAGTAGATGGAGCCCTCGAGCAGTGTTGGGTGGATGCACCAGTTGGATGTGCCAATTGACCCTTCTGGCTTTGTCTTTTTTTTTTGCATGCAAGCAAAGAAAATAGTTTATATAGGACCAGTGGTCCGACTAACTAAAAAGCAGGATAATGTATGAAATATTTGTGCACAAAAGGAATGGTTCTTTTTCTGTTGTTGTGCTATTTTTATTTCTAGTAGCTTATTATTATTTTTTGATCGGTGCACCGGTAGCAGCACAAGCGCCGGTGCACCAGTTTTTGTTTGATGATGAAGGGCGAGGTCGCAGAAGTAATTACCTTGAATTTGAGTACGCCATCTCTTGTGCCAAAGCGAATAAGTTTTGTATGCAGACAGGCAAGGCCACACATTGTCGGTGAGGTTGCTGTCTAGAAAATCCATCCATTCGGCGAAGAACACCTGCAGCGACAAGATCAAGGTGAAAACAAAGGGACAAAAAGGCGCACATCAGCCATGCACGCACGTAGATTCAACGCATCGCATTTTCTGTCAGATGCAAATTGGATGATGTTACATCTTTACTGGCTAAGTACCGTGTTGATGCCGGTTATGTACCAATGGAACATGCGAAAGTCACCGTCGGAGTTACCGGCCCGAAGACGGGGCTGTTTCCGTATATCACTGTTGTCTTCTATTGTGGTACAGCCTGCACTGCCACTGGAGGCAATTGTCGCATGCACGCGTCGATGCCCAGTTCGCCAGCACTACCAGGAGCAGGCGAGGACGAGCGCTCTATCGCCGCATCCACTTCGATGCTCTAGCTTTTAAGCTGTCTGCCTTTGCAATGCATGTTGTGTTATAGAACAAGAGAGTTGTGGAGAGCTCACATCCACCCCACCCCACCGAGTCCTCCACGGCTGCACCTGAAGATCGTGCACAGAAGAAGCAGAGTGCTGTCTCCCGCTATGCACCGACCCGATCATGAGGCTGCCACACACATGGGGCAGACAGCTGGCCGCCGGATCTGGCGCCCCAACTGAGGGACGCGGCCTGGAGGGCGTGCAGCGCATCAGGTAGCAGTGGGAGGTAGATGGAGGACGGAGGAGTGGTGGGGTTGGAGGAGAGACGAGAGCAGGGAGAGAGGTACCAGTGGGGGCGCCCCGCCGCCGTCCGCCGAGATCGGCCTCCTCCGACGGCGGCAGGCGGATTTGGTGGCTAGGTTAGGGGACTTTTGGGCGGTCGGGAGCAACCTGCGAGGCGGCTGAGTCCCTTCAGCTCTTACGTGCATCTACAAAGCCAACCCGCAACTGTCTCGACCGCGCTGTCCACGTGGCCCAGCATCAATTTTTTTTTGAGAGAACGTCGGCCTTTATTGATTAAACAACAAACTTACACAGAGTCTCCCGGATGCAATCCGGAGCAGAATGAAAAATACAAAGACTAGAAGAGTTCAAACTAGATCTAGCTAGCATATGAGCTAGAACATTACAATGCCGACGAACATGCTGGAAACAAGTTGAAGAGAGGGCGCCCGCCAAGAGCTTGATCTCTCAAAGAACAGAACCCACCTCCGAGCGATCCCTCGTGGGAGAAGAGAGGCGCTGCACCACCGAGAGGCAATCAGTGTTGAAGATGACGTCGAAGAAACCCTCCTCTCGAGCCAAGGTGACAGCACGCCGGAGCGCCATGGCCTCAACCAGCTCAGGAGGCCGTGTGCCCAATTCCTTCGACACCGCAGCATCAGAGAAAGCCACCACCGAACCCTGCGGCGGCGGAGACCAAGGACAACCCGAAAGGGAGGTCTCACGCCTAGGAGCAGGAGCGTGGTCATATAAATGTCGAAAGATCAGGTCGATGTAGGCCTTTGCTCTTGCAGCAGTATGTTTTGGCTGGGGCGCCACAGATTCATTCCTCGCCACATTCCGTGCTTCCCAGATATGTCAAATGGCAACCGTAAGAACAATTGCCTCTCGGTCCGAGCACCCTGACAAGAAGTCGAAAAGCCATTGTTTGGGGGAGGAAAAAGATGCGCGCCGGAGTTTGATGTGGAAGAAGCATTTGATGTCGTCCCACATAGCACGGGCATGAGGGCAGAAGAGCAGTGCATGCTCCACTCGCTCCGTTCTACCGCAAAAAGGGCAGTCCGTCCTGGTAGGGACTTGGCAAAGACTGAGTTGATCACCTGAAGGTAAGCAATCATGAGCAAGGCGCCAGAGCACAATCTTCATTTTATTGGGAACCTTGACCCGCCACAGGGCCTTCCAAAGCTTCTCCTCCGCTGGCCAGCCTGAACTTTGGCCCAAACCATTGCTGCTTCGGTCTTGGAGAAACCGACTTGTTCTTGCAAAATTGTACGCAGTTTTGACTGAATACTCGCCAAACCTTGTGAAAGGCCATCGCACAAAATCTGTTCCACCATTCCTATCAACCGGGACTTGAAGAATTTCCTCGGCCACTCCAGGAGAAAAGAAAGCCCAGACGGTCTCCTCGTCCCAAGCCTTCCTGTCAGCATCAATAAGACAGTGAACTGTGGCAGTAGTAGGAATAGGCGAGGTGGGTTGCAGCAAACTTGGTGGAGTAGACGGGATCCAATGATCAGCAAGGATATTAATATGCCGCCCGTCTCCGATCCCCCACTGCACTCCCCGCTTGAGTAGATCACGTCCATGCATAATACCACGCCACATGGCCGACGCCGTCCGTGGCACCGAGGCATTCCAGAAGCTGCAATTGGGGTAGTATCTACCCTTCAAAACTCTAGCACACAATGAATCAGGTTCAGTTAGAAGTCTCCACCCTTGCTTACCCAGCATTGCCTGGTTGAAGAGGGTCATATCCCTAAAACCCATGCCACCGAGAGACTTGGGTGTCGAAAGCCAGGCCCAAGATCTCCAATGAAGCTTCTTCCTACCGTCCTACCGTCCTCCCTTCCCCACCACTGATCAGCCACAATTTGTCTGAACTTTTCACAAGTGGCAACCGGAAGGCGAAAATAGCTGGAGACGAAAGTAGGAATGGCCTGAGTGATAGACTTAAGCAGAGCTTCATTCCCCGCCCTAGACAATGGCCGGTCACTCCACCCGAAGATGTTCTGCCAAGCTCTGTCAGTCAAGAATTTGAACGTACTAGTGGGAGAATTACCAACCTCGGTAGGCATGCCAAGATAGAAGTCATGAAAGGTTTCATTATAAACACCGAGTCAGGACTTCACCCTGTTCTTGATGCTGTCCGGGCAATTCCGACCAAAATAGATAGATGATTTCTCCTTATTTATAGCCTGGCCAGACCCACCACAATACTTCTGTAAAGCTGAGTCCAAGGAGTCCACACTACGCTGGTCACTCTTAGCAAAGAAGATGCTATCGTCCGCGAATAGGAGGTGTGAGATAGGAGGGCCTTGACGGCCGTTTTTGATCCCATGTAGCTCGCCACAACACTCCTTTTGGAAGAGCAGACTAGACAAACCTTCAGTGCACAGAAGAAAACAGGTAGGGACTAATTGGATCCCCTTGCCGGATGCCCCGGGAAGGAACCACAGGCTCAGTAAGCTCACCATTGACTCTGATGGCATAACGAACCGTAGTAACACACCTCATCACAGAATCAATCCAAGCCGGTGCGAAACCCAGCTTAGTCAGGCAGGCATGAAGGTAGCTCCATTCAACACGATCGTAGGCCTTCATCATGTCAATCTTGAGGGCAAAGAAGGGTTCTTTCACCCGCTGCTTTTGAATGGTATGCATACATTCATAGGCAATGAGTGTGTTGTCCATGATTAATCTGCCCGGAACAAAAGCACTTTGACATTCAGAGACCACGACAGGTAGCAGCACCTTCAGACGGTTGGCTAGCACCTTCGAAGCAATTTTGTAAAGCACGTTACAGAGACTGATCGGTCTGAAATTCTTAAGGTGCTTCGGTCTCGTAGTCTTGGGGATAAGAACAATAACTGAATCACAAAAACCCTCCGGGATCGGCCTGCCCTCAAGGAAACCACGAACAGCCTGACAGATATCCTCCTCAAGAAAACTCCAGTCGGTCTGATAGAATAGAGCCGGAAACCCGTCCGGACCTGGAGCCTTCGTCGGGCCCATTTGGAAAAGCGCAGACTTGATTTCCTCGTTGCAGTACGGCTTGCAGAGATCATCATTCATCACGGCCGTGATTTTATGAGGGATAGCGTTCACAACCCCATCCTCGCCCTGGCATGGTTCAGAAGTGAATAACTTTTCATAGAAACGATCCACCATCCCCTTGATTTCACCCTGGGCAGAACATAAGGAGCCGTCCTCTCGGGCCAGAGAATGAATCATGTTCGTGCGTCGGTGGGCCGACGCCCTAGCATGGAAAAACTCCGTGTTGCGATCTCCGGCCTTCAGCCAATCAACACGGGACCGCTGGCGCTCCATGACCTCCTCCCGCTCAAAGAGCTCACATAGCCGTCCCTCGATAGACCGCTCCTCATCCAGAGACGCAGCTGATGGAGGTAGTGACCTGATTGTGGCCAGGCGGCGTTCCAGTTTCCCAATTGTCTTCCGAACATTGCCAAACGCCTCTTTGCTCCAAACCCGCAGAGAACCCGCAACGTGTTGCATGTTAGACCAAGTAGATTGTAGGGAGGGGCTGCCATCATGCCCCTCCGACCATGCACGTTCAAGGGTCTCCTTGTAGTCCTCTGCATGGAGCCACATTGCCTCAAACCGAAAGCCCTACTGTACCGGAGGGCGTTGATCATGAGCAGCCCTATAGTCCAGCAAAACAAGGACCAGATAATGATCTGATGATGTAGCGATGAGATTCTCAACCCCGCACTCCTGGAATAAGCTAGAGAAGGCACCATTTGCCACAGCCCTATCAAGGCGGCACTTGACATGAGTATTCTGATCCTGTTTATTGCACCACGTAAACCTTGGCCCCGAGCAACCCAAGTCTGAGAGGCCACAATCCATTAAGCAGTCCCTAAAGGCAGAGATCTGAGAGTCCGATCGGTCTCTAGGGCCGCAGTGTTCATCTTGGGATAAGACCTCATTAAAATCCCCGCAGCATAACCACGGGCCGCCCACATCGGTTGAAGACGCCGGAGCAGCTCCCAAAACTGTGGTCTGTCCTCTCTTCGAGGCTCCCCGTACACAAAGGATGCACGCCATACCACTCCACCACTGATCTTGACATGGGTATCAATGCATCACTTATTAGCGGCCTTCACAGAAACATCCACCGAATCCTTCCAGAATAAAGCAAGGCCTCCACTAAGGCCCTCGCTACTCACAGCAAAGCAACCCGAGAAACCCAGAGACCACATAAAGTTCCTGACACGGTTATCCCTCATCTTCGTTTCGGACAGAAAGAGGAGGGAGGGTCGGTAAAGCTTCACCAACCAGCAAAGCTCGCCAACTGTCGAGTCCGACCCCAGGCCCCGACAGTTCCAGCATATGAGACTCATTGCGTCTGGCGGGGCTGCCCTGCAGCCTCCGCCTGATCCGCCGATCAAGAAGTTGAGAGACGAAGCTTCTTGTTGGACTCATCATCAAAGTTCTGAATATCCTCCACAGCAGCCCCAGAACCTCCAGAAACAAGAACTAGAGCCAAGGTATTGTCATCAGAATGCCCATGACTGGAAGACGGTCCGAGAGCCTTTACAGATTTCCTTTTATGGCCAGCAGTTCCAGACTTCTTCTTTTGTGAAACAGGAAACAGTTCACGCCCCAGATCGCCCGAACGACCAAGTCCACGTCCATGGGAAGCCCTCCCACGGCCCTGGATAGGGGCGTCCCCATGTTTGATGGGAGAAGAAACCTCACCGTCAACAACCTCCTTGTGTGACTGATCGCCAGGCTTAATCCTAGCCGGAGCAGCAGCCCTAGTCTCCTCGACAGAACCAGCCGCCGACGAGGAGGCCGAGCTGGATCTCGAACTCGCTGATTTCTTCGAGTGATCATCACTGACACACAACTTTTTTGCAGCATATGGTAGGTCACCATTCTCGTCTCTAGCACCTGGTTTAGGACACATGATCGAAGAGTGACCAAGCCGACCACAAGAGAAGCAGTAGAACGACAATCTTTCGTACATAACAGAGAAAGTCTCGGTCCTTTGCAGCTTCAGGGAGGTCACGGTGACATATCGAACGATAGGCTCCTGGGCTGCGATCTCAGCCCGAACCCTCATAAAGCTGCCCTAGCAGCGACCATCAGTATCTGATTCCACCTTGGATATTCGCCCAATGGGTTTGGCAAACTCCAATCCCAACTTAGCCTTCATAAGCCTCGGAGGAACATGCATGATCCGAGCCCATATCGCAAGGCGCTCAAACTGAACTTGCATAGGCTGGATATTGAGATCAAAAACCTTTAGGAGAACGGCATGCTTGCCCACCATCCATGGACCACTGTCGAGCACCCTGGCCCTGTCAACCTGGGTACCAAACTCCGCCACAAAGAAATTTTCCCCAGTAGGATGAAACAACAGGTCTCTCGGGTTCCCCCAAGCCGGTCGCATCACCGAAGAGATCGTGTGGATGTGAAGCACATTGGGGGACATCACCTTCCCCACTAGGGCACAATTCGGGGCTACCAGATCTACCTCATCTTCGTCATCCAGGATCACAGGTTGCGCCTCCACCGCAGTGAGACGCAGGCGGTCCATCAATTCTTCTACATGATCTGCGGAAACGGAACCGCCCCCCGAAGGGGACACTCCCTTGATCTCCGCCGTCACCCCGACGCTGGATCGTACCGGTATGGGATTGTTCCCACCGCCGCCCAGCACAGGCAGATCGCCCAACATGGCATCAGTCCTCACCCCGTCCTGCGCCCCCGCCATCGGACCCCAAGTCACTCTCAAACTCCACGCTGCCAAGGGTGGGTAGCGGTCCAACGAGCGCCCTTGAGTCACCCCGAACAGCGCCAAGCCAAGGAACGCGGTGTGCCGACGAGGCAGAGAGGAGAGAGGGGAAAGGGGAGGAGGGATCGAATCTGGGATGCAAAATCACAGACCCAAACATAGATCAAACCCTAGGAACTGCCCATCGCCAAGGAGTCACGGGAGCCCTAGGAGAGAGAACATACCCCGTTTATTTTAAACCTTGGCCCAGCAACAATTTATGAAGCGATCCAGACGCAATTTCTCGCGCAAACCGGAGAAACATAGGGCTTTGCGAGAGTCCGGACCGCTACTTCGCCAGCCTTTAATCACCCAGTCGCACGCAAATCCCTCCCGCGCTCCCGCGCGTTCCCGCAACACGCTAGCTCCCCGCGTTCATGGTGCTGTAGAGCGCGCCGCCCACAATGAAGATGGCACAGGGCAGACACAACCTCTCGTTGCCTCAGCCATTGAAGTGGCGCGTCGGCCGAGGGCGCCGCCCATGACACGTCTCCATTCTTCGTGCCCGTTCAATGTGGGAGACGCATTTACTGGGCGGGATGGGACGGCTATCTACCATGCTCTTTCAATGCCCTATACGTCCGTGTGCCGTTATTAAGCAGGCTCGCTGGTCGAGAAACTCACTACAACGCCGCACATTGACACACCCGGACGCCTGGCCTCACCGGAGTCCGCTATTTAAGGGCAGCCACACCCGGCTATCTCCACAGCACAAAAAATCCTCCTCCTCCTTTGCTCCACATCCGCCATGAATGCCAGAGGGAAAGGACCGTGGGGCAGTCCGTCACAAAAGATGAAGCACGCGGTGGTCGCCCTTGCCACTGCTTGGCAGAGCCGCCGTGCCCGGCAGATGGAGGCCTGCTTGCCGGCCAGCTTGCCTGAGGTCTCCGACGACGTGGACGACACCAAGACGGACACGGGCTCCGACCCTCCTGTGCACGCCGACTTCGCCATGGAGCAGGCGCATGCACACTACAAAGTTGTCATGGCGGAGTTGCAGCCTGCGCCGACACCTTTGTCGTGTTCCAGCAGGCACAAGAGGAACATCGGTACAACCTGTTCCTCCTGGAGCAGCACCGGCTGGCGGAGGGCTAGATCTACGGTGAGCGCGTGAGCGAGGAGGCCGTGGCGAACCCCAACCTCGCCGTGGAGCAGCGTGCCATCTGTAATGTCTTCCGTGCTCAAGCCACCGCTCGTCAGAAAGCCATTACTGCAGGAATGCCTAGCATTGGCGGGTGCCAAAATGGCCAGCAATGGCGGGCCATGCTCCAGCGGCTCCCACTACTGACCTTTTGCCACTACTATAATGACATCAGTGGCTGGCGGGCAATCCTATTTGCCCATCACTGGTTTATGTGATCAGTTGTGGCGGGCGGTAACTATCACCCGCCACAGCTACCTCTTCAACCTCTGGCCATTCCAGCACCGATTTCACATTACAACATACAAATAACCATATTACATCATACAACTAACATAAGAGATCATACACATTACATTTAACATAGCAATAATCTGAACTTCATACAAATAGATGTACGCATTAGTGTACAACAACTCATGTCGCATCATTAGTACGTACACATACATATATGACAGCATGATAACAACAATATCATAATGACAATGAGCTGGATAGAGATAATCAAGTTCTTTACTCGCCCACTTGTCCACACGGTCTTGCATATTTCATATTTGATTTTCTCTTTGCGGACGTAATCTATAATACCTAAATAGATGATCCCCACTAAGCTATTTTTCTTGACATGTAGCTACTCCACCTCAGCAATCCACCACATCAGCAATTGTTTTATTTCTCTACCATTTTTTTGAGACAATCTACCATTTTTTATTGACATAGTGGTGTTGCAGCGTCCTCCGTTTTCATTCATTTATGTAGACTTATAAACCACCTACCGAAGCCCAATGGTCTCCTGAGAAGAAGAAGCCCAACCATATGCTTTCCGTTTCCACCTCCTGTACGCATTCGTTATATCATCGTATATCCCCAACCTCTCCCCACCCAATGCTTCAATACATCAGCTTCTCCTTCCCTCACCGCCCCTCCCCTCCCATCCGAACATCTATCTGCTTCTCCTCCAACCCCTTCTCCACCACGGTATGCTTCTCCTGCAGTTTCATACCACCGGCCGCCTCATCCATCCTCCACTGCAAGCACCAACAAGGCACATGCATCGCCTCCTCCACATCCACGAGGTGGTGCAGACACTAGTAGAAAACGGGTCGTTAGTCCCGGTTTTAGAGGCCCTGCAACCGGGACAAAATGTTCAAGACTAAAGCCCAAAACTTTTAGTCCCGATTGGCTTACGAACCGGGACGAAAGGGGCTCCACGTGGCTGCTGCACAACGCTCAGGTAGGAGGACCTTTAGAGCAACTCCAATGGGGCGACCCATTTCGTCCGCCGCTGTCCATTTGGGTCGGCACGGACACAAAAGGCGGCTCAACGCGCCAACCCAAATGGATGCGCGTCCGCTTTTCGTTCGCGGGCGACCCATTCCTGGCCCATTTTAAAGCCGGATTTGTGTTAGCGCGGACCGAAACGGACGCACGCGCGCTCGCCCTCTCCCCTCCCCGGGCCCGCTGGTCGGTGGCACATTGGCCTCCCCTCTCCCCCCAGCCAACAGCAACCCTCATCCGCCTCCTTCGTCACTGACGCCGCCGCCCATTTTTTGTCGGCGACTCTGCCAGCTGCCGCCGCCTCCACATCCACCCACTCCCCCCATCGTCTGCCATCGCCGTTTTGCCGCCGGGGGAGCAAACTGGTTCCCACCGTCTGCCCCCACCGCACAACCGCCCGCTACCAAGAAGCCGCCTCGCCGGCCCGGCCAGATCCGACCGGCATGCTCGTCGGACACCGGCCCACTCATCGGACACCGGCAGGGCAGCTAGCTGGTCTGTGCGCGCCGCGACTCCCCTCGCCGGCTGTCTCCTTACAGTCATTGCAGTCATGTCCGCATAATCGTTGGGATCTTTACCTCCCGAGTCTAGACAGTTACTAATCCCTCATGAAGCTTAATGGATAGCAGAATAAAGTGGAATCTGAGCCCATGGTATGGTGAAACTTCTTCTTTGCAACATTTTGCTTGTTTGTCAGTGACCTTTGCTTACCCTTGTTCGATTTCTTGTAGGCCACAAATGCGGGACAGTGATCTCTTATCTTCTCATATTTACCGGTGAATTCTGGAGTCTCGTCTTTGTCGACAAACTTTGCGTTCAAATGTTCTTCCAGTTCTTGAATAGTTCTGCCATCTTCTTAAGAGCAAATGCCTTGACCTTTGGCTATATAACTGGGTTATTAGGATCCTCCTCTGGCGGTAGGTTGAGATTTGTCATCAGCGAGTTCCAAAGATCGTTCTTCTGTCTATCCTGGACATAAGAAACTTTAGGGTCCTTCTTCTTATTCCATTCTTGGATGCTTATCGGGACGCTGTGCCTAACAACAACTCCGCACCGACGTACAAATGCGTCCTTGGTCCGCTTGGGAGCAATCGGTTGGCCATCTCAAGCGATTTCTTCGACCATGAACCTTTCATCGTGGCCCAACCTTTTTTTCGGGCCTCGTCTCCTTACGGATGTTTGGCTCGATCCGGAGGGCTATAAAAGAAGAAAGAAGTGTTAATATATGTACATACAAAACAATTAATGCATCTAAAAGCAAAAAGTGCCTGACATAAGAAAGTACCTCGCCGGACTTTGCAACAGTTAAGGCTCCCTCCTCCGTTCGGTCACCGGAGCCATGATCATGATCTCCTTCCTCCACCATTCGGTCACCTCCGTCGTGATCATGGTCTCCTCCCTCCTCCTCTCCTTCCTGACCATTAGTGTCGTTGAGAAACAACAAGGGAGCACCTCCGGCGAGGATTATACCCCCCAACAACTCTTCTTGTTCTAAGTCTCTATCCATAGTAGTTTTTGCAAATATTACAACCATGAGAGATGTATTGGTGGCAAACATGGACCTAGCTAATCACAAGATTGAATCATATGCATATATGAGCAATGGATTAGTCGCAAACATCATGCAAAGTTATAGGGGGTCATACTTTTGAGAGAGGATACTTCGCGGATCGCTTCTCTCATGCATGTCCGACGTCCCTCGGCCTCGAGAGTTTGTCGGGTAGGGGCGGGAGGGGGTAGGAGATCGACAACACTCTTTCTTCTAGGGTTTGGGTGGCCTCAAGAGTTGGTCGGGTAGGGGCGGGAGGGGGTAGGAGTCCGGAAGTAAAATTTGAATATATATATATGAGTTTATCGGGGTTATGTTTTAATGGAACAAAATTTGTTGTAGCATTATATATAAGACCCCACCCGCCACCTTCGACAAACGGGTAGGGGCGGGCGGGGGTAGGAAATCGACAACGCTCTTTCTTCTAGGGTTTGGGTGGCCTCGAGAGTTGGCCGGGTAGGGGCAGGAGGGGGTAGGAGACCGAAAGTAAAACATAGTAAAATTGCCTCTCCCCGATTTCATTATCATCATGTCCATTTAGTAAAGTTGCCTCTCCCCGATTTAGGCAAAGTAAAACTTAGTAAGATCATCATGCCCATTTAGTAAAGTTGCCTCTCCCCGATTAAAGAAAAGACAATATGCATACATCCATGGATCATCCATACATCATTGCTCATATATTCAAACTTAATATACATTGTGGTACCCCGACTCAGAGCAACCGGTTTACCTTGCATTACCAGCCCAGAGATCTAGTCTTCTAGCAACACACAACAATTTGGTATAGAAAACAACCGCTTTTGTCGTGGAATAAACACGTCAGATGTATTCTTAGAAAGACTTAGTCGTGGAGCCATCGCGACGGGTTAGCTTGAAGGGGTTAAACTGGACAAGGGACACAGAAGTTTTATACTAGTTCGGCCCCTTCGATGAAGGTAAAAGCCTACGTCTAGTTGCGATGGAATTGATTGGGTTTCGATGCGCAGGGAGCAAATACGCTAGCCTGAGCCTCGAGTTGCTGTTCTCTGTCCCTGAACCGCCGCCGGATCACCCCTTTATATACACAGGAGGACCCCGGCCGGTCTACAAAGTCCTAGGCTGGCTTATACAAGTGCCAGCCTTGGTCTCTTCCTTTCTTTCTTATAATACAAGTTTATACAAACATGGCGGTTTACCATCATGGGCCCTAAATCGCCCGTAGCCTCTGGGCTTCTAAGCTTCATCCGTGAAGCGCCATCCTCCGGGTCATCTTGGGCTTCGATATAGCTAGAAGTGAACCGGCCCCTCCTGGTCGGTTTACCCTTAGTAGTTATATCCTCAACATTAGGCCCAGATTGATTTGGACCTGTTCATGTCAATCTTCAACCCTTAAGAAAATTAACAAAGTTTATAACAACCCTCGTAAACCGCCATATTGCCTTTCCCTATGAACTTTAGTGAACCGCCGTGACATCATCTTCTGTCACTTCAGTAAGTTATCATGATGTCATCCCTGCATAAAAAGTTTTATGAAGATTCCCTTCTTTTTAATTAATCCCGAAGATCGAGGTGACAACTGTATCCTTTTTTGCCGCTTCAGACTCCTCGATTTTCGCGCCTGCCGTTTTACCCCCTTTTTATAAATAAGACCGGGGCTCCTTCCATTCTCCCCCTTGCCTCTTCGCCTCGTCTTCCTCCGCGCGACCCAAAGAACTCAAGCACCGCCGCCGTCGTCGACCTTGAAGTTCTGCCTCATCTCAGGCCGCCGCATCACCCTGTTCACACCAGAGCTCCTGCGGTACTCCTCCGCCGCGGTGTGACTCTGGTAAATACTTTTTTCACTTATCAGATCTGTACTAGGGTTTCAAGGTTTCTTTGGTATTCGTCGGTGTTCATCGGCGTTCATCAACGTTTATCTGTTTTCCCTCTTAACATCTCACTGAATCTAGCTATGCTTGATAGCTTCTTTTTGCGGCTGGATCTATAGTTTTTACTGTACCGTACCACAACATCCTATTGTTCCTGGATAAATCCTTAGCTGATCCTTCTCTGTTCCACTAACGCCATTGTAGGGCTAAAAAAATTTTCTTTACTGACCAACGGTAGATCCAAAATTATACCACCATCTTGCGAAACTTGTTTCTACAACACTTAGCAAAATTGCAGATTTGACCTTTTCACCGAAAGGCGGTTTAACATGCAATAGTTGATACTCCATCATATGTCATTAGCCCTCATTTAAACCGCCCCTCATGTTTGAATAACAATGTCCGGTTCACCTCAAACGTGCCCTTTGATCAAATTTCCGGTTTAACTGACATGAACCGTAAACCGCCCATTTTCCTTTTGCAGAATTTGTAAGATGGCGAAGCAATTCTCCGCTTGCAACTGGGCTCCGTCCCGAATCATAGAGACTCAAATCAACGGATATGTCACCACAGGCGCTTTAGCTCCAAAGAATGTTCTTCATTGGCGGGTTCCTGGCCCCAAATGCCCTCCTGAGCCTCAAGACGGAGAAGTAATTGTGTTTATGCAACATTTATCTCGAGGCTTCAGTCCCCCCGGATCAAAAAATTTCCGGGATGTACTTGCCAGCTTCCAACTCCATCCTCAAGACATTGGACCAAATTCTGTGTCCAACATATGCGATTTCCAAGTATTTTGCGAGGTTTACCTGCAGGAAGAGCCAACTATTGAACTCTTTCGAGATCTCTTCCACCTAAACTGCCGGACTGAATTTTCTGATGGCCCTAACACTGAACTCGGCGGCGTATCAATTCAAAAGAGGAAAGAGGTAGAATCCCCTCACGCCAAGCTTCACAGTCATCCAAAAGACTGGAATTTAACTTGGTTCTATTGTCGAAATACTGCTCCTTCCGATGAAAACCCTTTGCCGGGTTACCGTCCACACCGGCTTAGCAACAACCATCCATTACCTGCAAGATTGTCTGCTAAAGGTCGTCAAACCTATGCACCTCAACTCGCCCAACTCCGGGCTCTCCTTGCCAATGGCTTAACTGGTGTTGATCTTGTCCGCTGCTGGGTTTCATGGTGCATTCTACCCTTGAGCCGCCGCTCCAGATTAATGTGTGAATATACCGGCAAGCCCAATGATCCTCAAGGTTTAACACAATAGAACTGTCTGATGATGAAGTTACCAAAAGTGTAAAGAAGATACTTGATGAGTCGCTTGCCGTATGCACTCAAACCGGCCTGCCCCCTTTTAACGCTGCCAATAAACCGCCAGTGGTAAAACTTTAACCTCGTACTTCCCTGACATTTTTCCGCTTTAACACTGTTACAATAATCCTTTGTACAACCTTGCAGGCCAACAACTCCTTCTGGAAAAGGAAAACTCAAGAAAAACCAACTAAGGCTCCCCGTGTCAAGAGCAAGGTCACCAAGAGAGCTGTTAAGAGGAAGACTGCTGATACTTCTGAACCGCCAGAAGATGTTAGCGATTCAGCCGAAGAGGTAAAACTTGACTCCCTTGGTTTCTATTTCATACACCTTATTGATAATGATTACTCCCAGGACGAAGCGGAAGCCAGCCGTGCAGAGCATGTTGAGGTAATTCATCTTTCTGACCCAGAACTTGTGCCGGTTCAAAGGTTTCGTCGTGCAGTTCGGAAAGTAAAATGCTCTCACCCTTTTGCTTATGTGGGTCAAAAACTTTCTTTGAAGACACAGCAGACCGAAAGTCGTCGCACAACCCGGCACAGTGGTCAACAAGTCACTTCTTCCGGTTTACCTCAGTCACCAACCCGGAAACGCCGTCCAGAGGTTGTTTGTTCTCCTGAAAAACGTTATCCTTTGAAGGGTTTTTTCCGATGCCCTCTCAATCCATCTGATTCAAATTATCAGGTATCTTCTAACTCGTCTGGCGGTTCATGAAGGAAATATGCCCTAGAGGCAATAATAAAGTTATTATTTATTTCCTTATATCATGATAAATGTTTATTATTCATGCTAGAATTGTATTAACCGGAAACATAATACATGTGTGAATACATAGACAAACAGAGTGTCACTAGTATGCCTCTACTTGACTAGCTCGTTAATCAAAGATGGTTATGTTTCCTAACCATTGACAAAGAGTTGTTATTTGATTAACGGGATCACATCATTAGGTGAATGATCTGATTGACATGACCCATTTCATTAGCTTAGCACCCGATCGTTTAGTATGTTGCTATTGCTTTCTTCATGACTTATACATGTTCCTATGACTATGAGATTATGCAACTCCCGTTTGCCGGAGGAACACTTTGTGTGCTACCAAACGTCACAACGTAACTGGGTGATTATAAAGGAGCTCTACAGGTGTCTCCAAAGGCACATGTTGGGTTGGCGTATTTCGACATTAGGATTTGTCACTCCGATTGTCGGAGAGGTATCTCTGGGCCCTCTCGGTAATGCACATCACATAAGCCTTGCAAGCATTGCAACTAACGAGTTAGTTGCGAGATGATGTATTACGGAACGAGTAAAGAGACTTGCCGGTAACGAGATTGAACTAGGTATTGGATACCGACGATCGAATCTCGGGCAAGTAACATACCGATGACAAAGGGAACAACGTATGTTGTTATGCGGTCTGACCGACAAAGATCTTCGTAGAATATGTAGGAGCCAATATGAGCATCCAGGTTCCGCTATTGGTTATTGACCGGAGACGTGTCTCGGTCATGTCTACATTGTTCTCGAACCCGTAGTGTCCGCACGCTTAAGGTTTCGATGAGAGTATATTATGAGTTTATGAGTTTTGATGTACCGAAGGAGTTCAAAGTCCCGGATGAGATCGGGGACACAACGAGGAGTCTCGAAATGGTCGAGATGTAAAGATCGATATATTGGACGACTATATTCGGACATCGGAAAGGTTCCGAGTGATTCGGGTATTTTTTGGAGTACCGGGTAGTTATGGGAGAAGCAATGGGCCTTGATGGGCTTTAGTGGGAAGAGGAGAAAGGGCCAAGGGGCTGCTGCGCCCCCCCTCCCCTCTGGTCCGAATTGGACTAGGGAAAAGGGGGCCGGCCACCTTTCCTTCTCCTCCACTTCCTTCTCCCTTCCTCCCCTCTTGGTGGACTCCTACTAGGACTTGGAGTCCTAGTAGGACTCCACATCCTGGCCGCACCTAGCCTTGGCCGGCCTCCTCCTCCTCCATCCTTTATATACTGAGGCAAGGGGCACCCAATAGACACAAGTTGATCTTCGTGATCGTTCCTTAGCCGTGTGCTGTGCCCCCTCCACCATATTCCACCTCGGTCATATTGTAGCGGTGCTTAGGCGAAGCCCTGCGACGGTAGAACATCAAGATCGCCACCACGCCGTCGTGCTGACGGTACTCCTCCCCGACCCCTTTGCTGGATCAGAGCCCGGGGATCGTCATCGAGCTGAACGTGTGCTAGAACTCGGAGGTGCCGTAGTTTCGGTGCTTGATCGATCGGGCCATGGAGACGTACGACTACATCAACCAAACGCTTCCGTTGTTGATCTACAAGGGTACGTAGATTACACTCTCCCCTCTCGTTGCTATGCATCACCATAATCTTGCGTGTGCATAGGAATTTTTTTTGAAATTACTACGTTCCCCAACAGTGGCATCAGAGCCTAGGTTTTTATGGTTTGATGTTATATGCACGAGTAGAACACAAGTGAGTTGTGGGCGATATAAGTCATACTGCTTACCAGCATGTCATACTTTGGTTCGGCGGTATTGTTGGACGAAGCGGCCCGGACCGACATTATGCGTACGCTTACGCGAGACCGGTTCTCCCGACGTGCTTTGCACATAGGTGGCTTGTGGGCGACAGTTTCTCCAACTTTAGTTGAACCGAGTGTGGCTACGCCCGGTCCTTGCGAAGGTTAAAACAGCACCAACTTGACAAACTATCGTTGTGGTTTTGATGCATAGGTAAGATTGGTTCTTGCTTAAGCCCGTAGCAGCCACGTAAAACTTGCAACAACAAAGTAGAGGACGTCTAACTTGTTTTTGCAGGGCATGTTGTGATGTGATATGGTCAAGACATGATGCTAAATTGTATGAGATGATCATGTTTTGTAACCGGGTTATCGGCAACTGGCAGGAGCCATATGGTTGTCGCTTTATTGTATGCAATGCAATCGCGCTGTAATGCTTTACTTTATCACTAAGCGGTAGCGATAGTCGTGGAAGCATAAGATTGGCGAGACGACAAAGATGCTACGATGGAGATCAAGGTGTCGCGCCGGTGACGATGGTGATCATGACGGTGCTTCGGAGATGGAGATCACAAGCACAAGATGATGAAGGCCATATCATATCACTTATATTGATTGCATTTGATGTTTATCTTTTTATGCATCTTATCTTGCTTTAATTGACGGTAGCATTATAAGATGATCTCTCACTAATTAACAAGAAGTGTTCTCCCTGAGTATGCACCATTGCCAAAGTTCGTCGTGCCCAGACACCACGTGATGATCGGGTGTGATAAGCTCTACGTCCATCTACAACGGGTGCAAGCCAGTTTTGCACACGCAGAATACTCGGGTTATACTTGACGAGCCTAGCATATGCAAATATGGCCTCGGAACACGGAGACCGAAAGGTCGAGCGTGAATCATATAGTAGATATGATCAACATAGTGATGTTCACCAATGAAACTACTCCATCTCACGTGATGATCGGACATGGTTTAGTTGATTTGGATCACGTGATCGCTTAGAGGATTAGAGGGATGTCTATCTAAGTGGGAGTTCTTAAGTAATATGATTAAATTGAACTTAAATTTATCATGAACTTAGTCCTGGTAATATTTTGCAATTATGTTGTAGATCAATAGCTCGCATTGTTGCTTCCCTGTTTTTATTTTGATATGTTCCTAGAGAAAATTGTGTTGAAAGATGTTAGTAGCAATGATGCGGATTGGATCTGTGATCTGAGGTTTATCCTCATTGATGCACAGAAAAATTATGTCCTTGATGCATCGCTAGGTGACAGACGTATTGCAGGAGCAGATGCAGACGTTATGAACGTTTGGCTAGCTCAATATGATGACTACTTGATAGTTTAGTGCACCATGCTTAATGGCTTAGAATCGGGACTTCAAAGACGTTTTGAACGTCATGGACCATATGAGATGTTCCAGGAGTTGAAGTTAATATTTCAAGCAAATACCCGAGTTGAGAGATATGAAGTCTCCAACAAGTTCTATAGCTAAAAGATGGAGGAGAATCGCTCAACTAGTGAGCATGTGCTCAGATTGTCTGGGTACTACAATCGCTTGAATCAAGTGGGAGTTAATCTTCCAGATAAGATAGTGATTGACAGAATTCTCTAGTCACCATCACCAAGTTAGTAGAACTTCGTGATGAACTATAATATGCAAGGGATAACGGAAACAACTCCCAAGCTCTTCGTGATGCTGAAATCAACAAAGGTAGAAATCAAGAAAAACATTACGTGTTGATGGTTGACAAGACCACTAGTTTCAAGAAAAGGGCAAAGGGAAGAAGGGGAACTTCAAGAAGAACGACAAGCAAGTTGCTGCTCAAGTAAAGAAGCCCAAGTCTGATCCTAAGCCTGAGACTAAGTGCTTCTACTGCAAAGGGACTGGTCACTGGAAGCAGAACTACCCCAAGTGATTGGCGGATAAAAAGGATGGCAAAGTGAACATAAGTATATTTGATATACATGTTATTGATGTGTACTTTACTAGTGTTTATAGCAACCCCTCAGTATTTGATACTAGTTCGGTTGCTGAGATTAGTAACTTGAAACGGGAGTTGCAGAATAAACAGAGACTAGTTAAGGGTGAAGTGACGATGTGTGTTGGAAGTGGTTCCAAGATTGATATGATCATCATCGCACACTCCCTATACTATCGGGATTAGTGTTGAACCTGAATAAGTGTTATTTGGTGTTTGCGTTAAGCATGAATATGATTTGATCATGTTTATTGTAATACGGTTATTCATTTCAGTAAGAGAATAAATTGTTGTTCTATTTACATGAATAAAACCTTATATGGTTACACACCCAATGAAAATAGTTCGTTGGATCTCGATCGTAATGATACACATAATCATAATATTGAAACCAAAAGATACAAAGTTAATAATGATAGTGCAACTTATTTGTAGCACTGCCGTTTAGGTCATATTGGTGTAAAGCGCATGAAGAAACTCCATGTTGATGGGATTTTGGAATCACTTGATTATGAATCACTTGATGCTTGCAAACCATGCCTCATGGGCAAGATGACTAAGACTCCGTTCTCCGGAGCGAGCAACTGACTTAGTGGAAATAATACATACTGATGTATGCGGTCCGATGAGTGTTAAGGCTCACGGCAAGTATCGTTATTTTCTGAACTTCACAGATGATTTGAGCAGATATGGGTATATCTACTTGATGAAACATAAGTCTGAAACATTTGAAAAGTTCAAAGAATTTCAGAGTGAAGTGGAAAATCATCGTGACAAGAAAATAAGGTTTCTACGATCTGATCGCGGAGAAAAATATTTGAGTTACGAGTTTGGTCTTCAATTAAAACAATGTGAATAGTTTCACAAACTCATGCCACATGGAACACCACAGCATAATGGTGTGTCCGAACGTCATAACCGTACTTTATTGGATATAGTGCAATCTATGATGTCTCTTGCCGATTTACCACTATCGTTTTGGGGTTATGCATTAGAGACAGATGCATTCACGTTAAATAGGGCACCATCTAAATCCGTTGAGACGACGCCTTATGAACTGTGGTTTGGCAAGAAACCAAAGTTGTCGTTTCTGAAAGTTTGGGGCTGCGATGCTTATGTGAAAAAGCTTCAACCTGATAAGCTCGAACCCAAATCGGAGAAATGTGTCTTCATAGGATACCCAAAAGTTACTGTTGGGTACACCTTCTATCACAGATCCGAAGGCAAGAATTTTGTTGCTAAATTCGGAAACTTTCTGGAGAAGGAGTTTCTCTCGAAAGAAGTGAGTGGGAGGAAAGTAGAACTTGATGAGGTAACTGTACCTCCTCCCTTATTGGAAAGTAGTACATCACAGAAACCGGTTTCTGTGACACCTAAACCAATTAGTGAGGAAGCTAATGATGATGATCATGAAACTTCAGATCAAGTTACTGCCGAATCTTGTAGGTAAACTAGAGTGAGATCCGCACCAGAGTGGTACGGTAATCCTGTTCTGGAAGTCATGTTACTAGACCATGACGAACTTGCGAACTATAAGGAAGCGATGATGAGCCCAGATTCCACAAAATGGTTTGAGCCCATGAAATCTGAGATATGATCCATGTATGAGAACAAAGTATGGACTTTGATGGATTTGCCCGATGATCGGCAAGCCATAGAAAATAAATGGATCTTCAAGAGGAAGACGGACGCTGATAGTAGTGTTACTATCTACAAAGCTAGAATTGTCGCAAAAGGTTTTTCGACAAGTTCAAGGTGTTGACTACGATGAGAGTTTCTCACTCGTATCTATGCTTAAGTCTATTCGAATCATGTTAGCAATTGCCGCATTTTATGAAATCTGGCAAATGGATAAACAAAACTGCATTCGTTAATGGATTTATTAAAGAAGAGTTGTATACGATGCAACCAGAATGTTTTGTCAATCCAAAAGGTGCTAACAAAATGTGCAAGCTCCAGCGATCCATCTGTGGACTGGTGCAAGCATCTCGGAGTTGGAATATACGCTTTGATGAGTTGATCAAAGCATATAGTTTTATACAGACTTGCGGTGAAGCCTGTATTTATAAGAAAGTGAGTGGGAGCACTACAGCATTTCTGATAAGTATATGTGAATGACATATTGTTGATCGGAAATAATGTAGAATTATTCTGTAAAGCATAAAGGAGTGTTTGAAAGGAATTTCTCAAAGAAAGACTTCGGTGAAGCTGCTTACATATTGAGCTTCAAGATCTATAGAGATAGATCAAGACGCTTGATAAGTTTTTTCGATGAGTACATACCTTGACAAGATTTTGAAGTAGTTCAAAATGGAGCAGTCAAAGAAAGAGTTCTTGCCTGTATTACAAGGTGTGAATTTGAGTAAGACTCAAATCCCGACCACGGCAGAAGATAGAAAGAGAATGAAAGTCATTCCCTATGCCTTGGCCATAGGTTCTATAAAGTATGTCATGATGTGTACCAGATCTATTGTATACCCTGCACTGATTTGGCAAGGGAGTAAAATAGTGATCTAGGAGTAGATCACTAGACAGCGGTCAGAATTATCCTTAGTGAAATAAGGATATGTTTCTCGATTATGGACGTGACAAAAAGGTTCATCGTAAAGGGTTACGTCGATGCAAGTTTTTACACTGATCCAGATGATTCTAAGTCTCAATCTGGATACATAATGAAAGTGGGAGCAATTAGCTAGAGTAGCTCCGTGCAGAGCATTGTAGACATAGAATTTTGCAAAATACATACAGATCTGAATTTGGCAGGCCCGTTGACTAAATTTCTCTCACAAGCAAAACATGATCACATAGCGATGTGAACTAGATTATTGAATCTAGTAAACCCTTTGGGTGTTAGTCACATGGAGATGTGAACCAATCACATAAAGATGTGAACTATTGATGTTAAATCACATGGCGATGTGATCTAGATTATTGACTCTAGTGCAAGTGGGAGACTGAAGGAAATATGCCCTAGAGGCAATAATAAAGTTATTATTTATTTCCTTATATCATGATAAATGTTTATTATTCATGCTAGAATTGTATTAACCAGAAACATAATACATGTGTGAATACATAGAAAAACAGAGTGTCACTAGTATGCCTCTACTTGACTAGCTCGTTAATCAAAGATGGTTATGTTTCCTAACCATTGACAAAGAGTTGTTATTTGATTAACGGGATCACATCATTAGGTGAATGATCTGATTGACATGACCCATTTCATTAGCTTAGCACCCGATCATTTAGTATGTTGCTATTGCTTTCTTCATGACTTATACATGTTCCTATGACTATGAGATTATGCAACTTCCGTTTGCCGGAGGAACACTTTGTGTGCTACCAAACGTCACAACGTAACTGGGTGATTTTAAAGGAGCTCTACAGGTGTCTCCAAAGGTACATGTTGGGTTGGCGTATTTTAAGATTAGGATTTGTCACTCTGATTGTCAGAGAGGTATCTCTGGGCCCTCTCGGTAATGCACATCACATAAGCCTTGCAAGCATTGCAACTAACGAGTTAGTTGCGAGATGATGTATTACGGAACGAGTAAAGAGACTTGCCGGTAACGAGATTGAACTAGGTATTGGATACCGACGATCGAATCTCGGGCAAGTAACATACCGATGACAAAGGGAACAACGTATGTTGTTATGCGGTCTGACCGATAAAGATCTTCGTAGAATATGTAGGAGCCAATATGAGCATCCAGGTTCCGCTATTGTTTATTGACCGGAGACGTGTCTCGGTCATGTCTACATTGTTCTCGAACCCGTAGGGTCCGCACGCTTAAGGTTTCGATGACAGTTATATTATGAGTTTATGCGTTTTGATGTACCGAAGGAGTTTGGAGTCCCAGATGAGATCGGGGACATGATGAGCAGTCTCGAAATGGTCGAGACGTAAAGATCAATATATTGGACAACTATATTCGGACATCGGAAAGGTTCCGAGTGATTCGGGTATTTTTCGGAGTACCGGGTAGTTACAGGAGAAGCAATGGGCCTTGATGGGCTTTAGTGGGAAGAGGAGAAAGGGCCAAGGGGCTGCTGCGCCCCCTCCCCTCTGGTCCGAATTGGACTAGGGAAAAGGGGGCCGGCCACCTTTCCTTCTCCTCCACTTCCTTCTCCCTTCCTCCCCTCTTGGTGGACTCCTACTAGGACTTGGAGTCCTAGTAGGACTCCACATCCTGGCCGCACCTAGCCTTGGCCGGCCTCCTCCTCCTCCATCCTTTATATACTGAGGCAAGGGGCACCCCATAGACACAAGTTGATCTTCGTGATCGTTCCTTAGCCGTATGCGGTGCCCCCTCCACCATATTCCACCTCGGTCATATTGTAGCGGTGCTTAGGCGAAGCCCTGCGACGGTAGAACATCAAGATCGTCACCACGCCGTCATGCTGACGAAACTCCTCCCCGACGCTTTGCTGTATCGGAGCCCGGGGATCGTCATCGAGCTGAACGTGTGCTAGAACTCGGAGGTTCCGTAGTTTCGGTGCTTGATCGGTCGGGCCGTGGAGACGTACGACTACATCAACCAAACGCTTCCGTTGTCGATCTACAAGGGTACGTAGATTACACTCTCCCCTCTCGTTGCTATGCATCACCATAATCTTGCATGTGCGTAGGATTTTTTTTTTTGAAATTACTACGTTCCCCAACAGTTCATCCACTACTCAACTGCCTCCCTTGAAAACCGTCCTTGGGTAAGCATATAGCCCTTTATTTTTCCCTTATCATTATATTGACTCTGCTAATCCTCGCTTTAATCTCAGCGGCAAAGCTCGTCTGAGTAAGAAAGCTAAGACCAGTACCCCTTCTGGCGAAGTTGAACCGGCAGAGATTCCTGAAGATGCCCGTGAGAACTTAGATAATCCCATGGATGATTTTGTCCTGCCAGAACCAACTGTAAATGCTGATCTGCCCAAAGCTGACCCGGCCACTCACGAGGGTACCTCAAGTCCACATGCCACACCTGCAAGTCCAGCTGCTAACGCTCTGAACTCCACAACCAATCCGCCAACTCCTCCTAACACTTCAATCCCAGAAAAGGATGACGAAGTTGTCGTCACCGGCATTGGTTATACCACCCCAGGCAATCCGGTCATCCTGGCAAAGCATACAGCCAAAGATGAATCTGCTTTCCCAGGCAAAGGGAAAATGGAAATTGACTTGTCAAAATACGCTCATCTTTCTGCCCAGGAGCTTCATTCCGGATTCTTGAACCGGCTTTATGCAAGCCGAGACTCTGAAGCTGATTTGGTGAACCTGATGAAAGAACGCTATGAGGTATTCCTTCTCGTCTCTATCTTGTAGCCTGTAGCCCCCAAGGATCGGGTTAATTTGTAAAGTTAAACCGGGACTTGTAATCCCTCTCATTCTGTACTGTTCCTTACGGATATTTTGTTTAATCGAATATACATTAGCCCCCAAGTTCCCGGATTAAAACTTGTTATTGATCCTGGGGACTTCGAATCAGTAGTTGTGAAGAAGCAATCCGCATTAGCCCCCAAGTGCCGAGTGTATAACTAGTTGTATACTTGGGACTTTGACAGTATATTGACATGTATCTGTGATTAACAGGCGGAGATAAACGGCCAGCGCACCCAAATTGCTGACCTTCAAGAGAGCATCAAATCAAAGCAAGAGGAATCTTCCAAATCCAAGGATGAACTAAAAGCCGCTTTAACTTCCCCGGAACAACTTAAAGAAGGCTTCAAGACTGAACGTGCCAAATGGGAAACTGAGAAGGATGCATTACGAAAACGAGCTGAAGACGCCGAATCGGCTCTTAAACCGGTGGAAGAAGAGCTTTCCGGATTGAAGTGCCAAGTGGATGCTATGACCTCTGCAGTTTTTGGTGAGTACTCCCACTAAGACATGAAATATTCCTTTTTGTAAGGCAACAGTTGATAATCCTTAAACCGTTGCAGGAAAACGTATTACTCATCTGGGCTCAGATGTACGGGTGAAATTGAAAGCAGCATATACTTTGATTGAACAACTGTATGCTGGTGCCCAACGGGTGATTTGTGCAGCTTCCTATGACAACCCGGCCCCAACCCTGATCAAGGAAACGCTAGCAAGGCTTTCTATGGTACCAACACAGATAGAAGAGGTGAAGCGATCTGCTGCCAGGGCAGGCGCTTTGTTAGCCCTCACCCGAGCCAAAGCGTGGATAGCTGATCTTGATCTGGTTGACCTTGCCAAAGGCTTTGCAAGAACACAAGAGGACGGGGCGGACTTTGATGACGAAGCCTTGAAAAAGGTGACAAGAGAAATGCGCCCTCTGGCGAGTCAGCTGGCAGAAGATGCTAACTTGACTGTTCACCGGTCTCGTTATGATGCAAATAACAAACGGATTAATGCTGAACTACCGAAAGTGCAAAATCTCATTCCGCCAATCCGTAAGCACACTTAAGCCCCTGATGTTGATCCGTCAGAACTTATCAGTGAAGAAGCTGTCTTTCAGGCTTTAACCCGGATTGATTGGACGAGCACGGATTTCCGACCACAAGGTGAAGAAGAGGCTGGACCGGCGCCAAATGACCCGTCAACGTCGCAGCATCATGGCAACGAAACTTAATCCGGCAAGCTGATGGATGCTCCACAAACTTTGGTCAGGGGGAAACAACACCATATTTTGGGCCTTGAAAGCGCCTTGTAATAGGCTAGCAAAATATTATGACCCATGTGCCATTGTGCACTGGGATATACTTTGCCTTGATCTGTCATGATAATTTCAGTACTGCTTTATGTATTTTAATATTATGCAATCCCTGTATCTGCATAAGAAAAAAATCTGTCCAGACGGTTTACCGCTGGACGGGTCAAAATACCCCGCATAACTTGGGAAGCAACCATGGTTGCTAACAACATAGCAATAATAAATCATACCTGTGAGATGAAATATTGCTATTAGATTTACCAATTGCTATATTAAGAAGGATGAAAAATCCAACTTCCACCATGCCATGTTGGTATATGA
The DNA here is from genome assembly GCF_002162155.2 of Triticum dicoccoides. NCBI lineage: Eukaryota > Viridiplantae > Streptophyta > Magnoliopsida > Poales > Poaceae > Triticum > Triticum dicoccoides. The sequence goes on from NC_041380.1 coordinate 13,743,229, forward strand.
TAGCGAACCGGGCTGTGATAAACACCGGACGGTTGCTGGAGACAAAGTGTCAAACCAGACCGGTTTGAAGGATGCCGGGTTACCTTTATTTGTATGGTTGAACAAAAAATCCGTAAGCCATACCGGGTTAAGAAACACCGGGCTCATCGTAAACATGATGAAAGAATAAAAACTTAGCATGGACAAAAACAAAGAAAATAGCAAGGCTTTTCAAGGGCTGCCAGGCCCAAATCGAGGCTTTTCATGGGCTGCCAGGCCACTGAGTTAAACCATTTTAGCAAAGCCTTTTAAGATGGGCCTCCAACTAACCAATCATCGTTTTAACTTTAACGAGTTCAGGGTCTCAAAGAGAGTAACTGTCAAACGTTCGATGGGTCATGCCAGGATTACCTGGATAGGAGTGGCTTACTTGATGAAGGCAGGTTAACCCGGATTTTTAGGTGAATACACCAGGCTTCCAAGACGTGGGTCGATACCCGGTTACAAGGGTCCTTTCAAACTCTTTGGTATTTGACACAAAGAGCCCCCAAGTAACTTTGTGAGCTGTGCTCAATGGGTGCCTATGTTTGAGCTGTGCATAGCAACAAGACTCTCTTTGGCCCCTTGGGTGTGAAGCTCCCAAGCTTTGTTGTGGCATGATAGCCGGATTAACAGGTAGCACTCCGCTTTTTTTAGCTGAAGCCCCCAAGTTAATAGATATTGGAAGAAAAACAGCGGAGACCCTGCTTGATTTAGCAAGGGTGCTGGTTTATTTTATTGATCATAATATATACATTGTCGAAATATATACATAAGAAAAGCCAGTGGCTTCAAGTATAATAAGGCCGTAGGAGAGCTATGTTCCATGGCCGCCGGGTCTCCTCCTCAGAGCTACGTGAGTTTTCTCGAACGTCAATGAGGTAGTATGATCCATTGTGCAGATTTTTGCTGACCACGAAGGGCCCTTCCCAAGGCGGGGATAGCTTGTGCATATCAGTCTGGTCTTGAACGAGACGGAGCACCAGATCACCTTCTTGAAAGGTTCTTGTCTTAACCCGGCGGCTGTGATAACGCCACAAGTCTTGTTGATAAACCGCCGACCGAGCCAAAGCCATGTCCCGTTTCTCATCTAACAGGTCCATCGCCTCTTGGCGTGCTTGCTCGTTGTCCGCTTCAACATAATTCGCAACTCGGGGCGAGTCGTGATGAATATCACTTGGAAGGACAGCCTCTGCCCCATAAACCATGAAAAAAGGTGTATAACCCGTAGACCGGTTTGGGGTGGTGTTTATACTCCATACCACTGGTGGTAATTCTTCCACCCAACAACCCGGGGTCCGCTTCAGAGGAACCATAAGCCGAGGCTTGATACCCTTCAGGATTTCTTGATTCACCCTCTCCGCTTGACCATTAGACTAGGGATGAGCCACAGACGCTAGATCAAGCCGGATGTGCTCTCGTTGGCAGAATTCCTCCATCTCTCCTTTAGAAAGGTTCGTACCATTATCTGTAATGATACTGTGTGGAAAACCAAAACGGAAAATAATCTTTTTAAGGAATTGAACCGCCGTAGCTGCATCACACTTACTGATGGGCTCCGCTTCAACCCATTTAGTAAATTTGTCAACCGCCACCAATAGGTGGGTCTTCTTGTCTTTGGAGCGCTTAAAGGGTCCCACCATATCGAGCCCCCAAGTAGCAAACGGCCAAGTAATGGGAATCATACGTAACTCTTGAGCCGGAACATGAGCTCGACGTGAAAAGTTCTGACAAGCATCACACCGCTTTACCAGATCCTCCGCATCAGCATGAGCTGCTAACCAGTAGAACCCATGACGGAAAGCTTTAGCCACTAGAGATTTTGAACCGGCATGGTGACCACAATCCCCTTCATGGATCTCACGCAAAATCTCTTGCCCTTCTTCAGGAGAAACACAACGTTAGAACACGCCTGAAACGCTGCAACGGTGTAGCTCACCATTATGCACGACCATAGACTTGGACCGCCGGATTATCTGTCTAGTGAAAAGCTCATCATCCGGTAACTCGCCTCAGTTTAGATATGCCAAATATGGAACAGTCCAATCCGGAGTGGCATGTAAAGCTGCTACGAATTGGGCCTCCGGATCAGGAACAACTAAATCCTCCTCTGTAGGCAATTTCACAGACGGGTTATGCAAGATATCCAGAAAGGTATTAGGTGGTACCGGTTTACGTTGAGATCCCAGCCAGCTTAGAGCATCGGCAGCTTCGTTCTTGAGCCGGTCGATGTGCTCCACCTGATAACCCTTAAAGTGGCCTACTACCACATCCACTTCTCACCTATAAGCTGCCATGAGTGGGTCCTTAGAATCCCAAGTGCCGAAAACTTGCTGGGCCACCAGTTCAGAGTTTCCAAAGCACCGAACCCGGCTTAAGTTCATTTCCTTAGCTGCCCGGAGGCCGTGGAGTAAGGCCTCGTATTCTGCTGCATTGTTAGTACAAGGAAACATTAAGCGGAGAACATAACAAATTTTATCACCGTGAGGGGAAGTAAGGACAACTCCAGCCCCCGAGCCTTCCAACTGCCTGGACCTGTCAAAGTGAATAGTCCAATATGTGTTATCCGGTTTGTCCTCTGGTGCCTGTAACTTGGTCCAGTCATTGATGAAGTCGACCAGCGCCTGAGATTTGATGGTTGTTCGGGGCATATACTTCAACCCATGGGGGCCAAGCTCAATTGCCCACTTTGCAACCCGGCCAGTTGCCTCTCTATTCTGGATTATATCTCCCAAGGGAGCAAAGCTAACCACTGTGATGGGATGGCCTTGAAAGTACTGCTTGAGCTTCCTGCTTGCCATAAAGACTCCATATACGAGTTTCTGCCAATGTGGATATCGCTGCTTGGATTCAATCAGTACCTCACTGATATAGTAAACCGGCCGTTGGACCGGATATTCTTTTCCAGCCTCCTTTCGTTCAACCACAATCGCCACACTTACTGCACGGGCATTGGCAGCCACGTATAACAACAAGGGCTCCTTATCAACCGGTGCAGCAAGAAGGGGCGGTTCAGCCAGCTGCCGCTTCAAGTCCTCAAATGCTGCGTTAGCGGCGTCACTCCAGACGAATTTATCTGTCTTCTTCAGCATCTGATACAAAGGAATTGCCTTCTCTCCCAAACGACTGGTAAACCAGTTGAGGGCTGCAATCCGGCCAGCCAAACACTGAACATCATTGACACACGCCGGTTTAGCCAAAGATGTGATTGCTTTGATTTTTTCCGGATTGGCCTCAATACCTCGGTTGGACACGAGAAAGCCCAGAAGCTTGCCTGCTGGAACACCAAAAATGCACTTCTCCGGGTTAAGCATCATCTTATAAACCCGAAGATTGTCAAATGTCTCCTTTTGATCATCTATCAAGGTTTCCTGCTTCCTGGATTTTACTACAATATCATCCACGTAGGCATGAACATTGCGCCCGATCTACTTGTGAAGACAATTCTGCACACAACGCTGATAGGTTGCTTGGGCACTCTTGAGTCCAAAAGGCATGGAAACATAGCAGAAGGCTCCAAAGGGGGTGATGAAGGCTGTCTTTTCCTGGACCTTAACTGCCATTTTAATCTGATGATAACCCGAATAAGCATCTAAGAACTCAAGCGATCACAACCCGCCGTCGCATCAATGATCTGATCAATACGCGGGAGAGCAAAAGGATCGGCCGGGCATGCCTTGTTCAAATCTGTGTAGTCCACACACATACGCCAAGTGCCGTTTTTCTTAAGAACAAGCACCGGATTAGCCAACCACTCGGGATGAAAAACTTCGATGATAAACCCTGCCGCCAGTAGCCGGGCTACCTCTTCTCCAATGGCCTTGCGTCTCCCTTCATTAAAACGGCAAAGGAACTGCTTGACCGGTTTAAACTTGGGATCAACATTGAGGGTGTGCTCAGCGAGTCCTATCGGTACACCTGGCATGTCAGAAGACTTCCATGCAAAAATGTCCCGATTCTCACGGATGAACTCGATGAGCGCGCTTTCATATTTCGGATCCAGGTTGGCACTGATACTAAACTGTTTGGATGAATCCCCAGGGACAAAGTCAATAAGTTTAGTCTCATTAGCCGGTTTGAATGTCAGGGCCGGGTCATATTCAGTTGTAGGCTTCTTCAAAGGGGTCATGTCTGCCGGATCAACATTGTCTTTATAGAATTTCAACTCCTCGGTAGCACAAACCGACTCAGCATAGGCCGCCTCACCTTCCTCATAGTCCAAAGCAATCTTGCGGCTCCCATGTACTGTGATCGTCCCATTATGTCCCGGCATTTTGAGCTGTAGATAGACATAACAGGGCCTCGCCATGAATTTTGCATAAGCCGGCCGTCCGAACAGCGCGTGATATGGGCTCTGGATCTTCACCACCTCAAATGTCAATGTCTCAGACCTGGAATCATGCTCATCTCCAAACACGACTTCCAAAGCAATCTTCCCAACAGGGTATGCCGATTTACCCGGTACCACGCCATGAAAAACTGTATTCGACGGTTTAAGATTCTTATCTGTCAACCCCATGCGACGGAAAGTCTCGTAGTACAAGATATTAATGCTGCTTCCTCCATCCATTAAAACTTTGGTGAACTTATAACCCCCCACCTGAGGTGCCACCACCAATGCTAGCTGACCCAGATTGTCAACCCGGGGTGGGTGATCCTCTCTGCTCCACACAATGGGCTGCTCCGACCATCGTAGATAATGTGGCACGGCCGGTTCAACAGTATTAACTGCCCTCTTGTGAAGCTTCTAATCTCGCTTGCACAGGCTAGTCGTGAACACGTGATATTGTCCTCTGTTCAACTGCTTGGGATGACTTTGGTAGCCTGACTGCTGCTGATTCCCTTGATTGTTCTGTTGGTTATTGCCATGGTTGTTCTGATGGCCTTGGTTATTTTGAAACCCAGAGCTTGAACCGCCGCCCCCATGGAAACCAGGACCTGAACCGCCGGACGGACCCTGATCATACCGGTAGAGATCCGAGTTTTTGAACTCCCTTATTATGTGAAAATCCTTCCAAAGGTGTGTGGAAGGGGCCTCCTTGGTTCCATGCTTCGGACAGGGCTGGTTTAACAGGCGCTCCAGATTCATCCCGCCACCGCGCTGGGGCGGTTTACCTTTACGACGCTGCATATTCGTGTTAGCCACAAAATCAGAGTTATCTGCCTTGCGCTTACCATTATTCCCATGGCCTCCTTGGTTATGGTGCTGCTGCCCTTTCGCACCACCGTTCTTCTTTCCCTTCTCCGGTTTCTCTTCACCAGACTCGGGATCCTTGGTATTACCAGAATCGGCATATTTTACCAAGGCTGCCATAAGTGTTCCGATGTCATTGCAATGGCGCTTGAGCCTCCCCAACTTCATCTTGAGTGACTTAAACCGGCAATTGCGCTCCAGCATTAAGATCGCTTGGCCAGCGCTAATCCGGTCTGAAGAATGTAAAACCTCCGAAACCCGGCGCACCCAGTGAGTTGTTGACTCGCTCTCCCCTTGAACACAGGCATCCAGATCCACAATGGACATAGGCTGTTTGCAGGTGTCCTTGAAATTGGCTATGAACTGGTCCTTCAACTGCCCATTGACTGGATGGAATTAGCTGGTAGGTTTTTCAGCCAAGTGCGGGCTGTCCCTTCTAACATCATCGTAAAATACTTTGCACAAGCCGCTTCATCCACCTCCAACATCTCCATTGCCATCTCGTAACTCTCGACCCATGCCTTGGGCGGCTGATCAGCAGTGTAATTGGGTACCTTCCGCGGACCCTTAAAATCCTTAGGTAGTCGTATGCTACGGAGGGCCGGAATAAGACACGGCACTCCCCAGGAACTGAAAGCGACCCCGGTGCCTCGGTCTACCGACGCCATTGGCTGAAGCGGGGCGGTTTGATGGCGACCTGCCTCCCTTCGTGTCCTGCCATTATCTACCACATCTTGGGCATTTATCTCCCCATGGGCCGCATTACGGCGCCTCGCACTGCTAGACGCTTTCGGTTCATCCATGTGTCTGCTGTAGCTTTTGCTCGGGCGGGGGGTCGAGTGAATTCTATCCCGGCTATAAGAATAAGCCTGCTGTTGCACCACGGCGGTTTGAAGAAGATCCCTAGCCCGCCATATTTCGATCGCCGCCAATGAGTCGCCTTCGATCGGAATAGCCGCCAAACGGGACACCGCAGCAATCATATTATCCAAAGGGCTCGGAAAGTGATCCGGTGGCACGGGCACATACGGCAGCGGATCGTCCGTCCGTCGAGGTGGCTCTGTCAGGCGTGGCTGCTCCGGCGCCGTCCTAGGCGCTTCAGTCCGGTTTACGGCCGCTGGATTGCTCGTCCCAGCCCCCGGTGTATTAAAGAGGTTCAAACCTTCGAGGGCTGACAGAATACGGGATCGATATTTCCGCCGCATTACCTCATTTGATGTGTTTTGATCCAGCGCCAGCCGGTAATTTTGTGCCTGTATCAATTGTGACTGGGCGTCCAAAGCGGCCCATTCTTCAGCCATCCTAGCATCTGCAGTCGCCAGATCCTCCTTGGCCTGTGCTATCTAGTCTTTCAGCTTTGCTACGTCCGCATTATGCTGGTCCTGCGTTTTCGGGGTAACCACCGCGGTTAGTAAGGTCACCCAAGCATCCATCAGATCAGAGAGAACTTGAACCGGCCGGCGCCCCGGGCCGCCTGCCGCAGCTGCTGTTGAGGATTGCAAAGTAGGCTGTGTTCCGGCCATGTAAACGGCAACCCGGCTTGGCGGTTCAAGGAGATCTGGAGTACTGCCGCCGTCGGAATATCCCTTGAACCCATCGTCATGGACTCGGTATAGGGACTCAGTTTCACCCGTGGATGACTCGCTGCCGGAGTAAACAGCTGTCTCATCTTCGGACACCGGTTCTGATCCGGCCCCATCGATGCACCCTACGAACGCCCGCTTCACGGCAGGCTTAACCTGGGTAGGACTTGCACGCTGAGCTGTCTCGACGAGGTCGGTGCAGGTGTCCAGCTCAGGACCCGGTTCTCCGATTTTGCCGATGAAGACATGGATTCCTCCAAAGGGGACCCGGTATCCGTACTCGATTGAGCCGGTCTCGGGGCCCCACCCTTTGTTGTCGATGTAGAGCTTACCGCGGTGACTCTTGGTCATCCGGCCAACCGCGTACCCTTTGAGTCCTTCGAAGCCGCCCTTCAAGAACTCGAAACCTTTGTGCGATAGCCCCACGGTGGGCGCCAACTATCGTGGAATCAACACGTCAGATGTCTTCTTAGAAAGACTTAGTCGTGGAGCCATCGCAATGGGTTAGCTTGAAGGGGTTAAACCGGACAAGGGACACGGAAGTTTTATACTAGTTTGGCCCCTTCGATGAAGGTAAAAGCCTACATCTAGTTGTGATGGAATTGATTGGGTTTCGATGCGCAGGGAGCGAATATGCTAGCCTGAGCCTCGAGTTGCTGTTCTCTGTCCCTGAACCGCCGCCGGATCACCCCTTTATATACACAGGAGGACCCCGGCCAGTCTACAGAGTCCTAGGCTGGCTTATACAAGTGCCAACCTTGGTCTCTTATTTTCTTTCTTATAATACAAGTTTATACAAACATGGCAGTTTACCATCATGGGCCCTAAATCGCCCGTAGCCTCTGGGCTTCTAAGCTTCATCCGTGAAGCGCCATCCTCCGGGTCATCTTGGGCTTCGGTATAGCTAGAAGTGAACCGGCCCCTCCTGGTCGGTTTACCCTTAGCAGTTATATCCTCAACAGCTTTAGTGATGCTAGCGGAAACATAGGTTCGATATTACATCAAGTAGCGAGGCCAAGCAGCACATACGGTGCGGCTGAACATTATGTACATTATTTAATGAACATGAAGGTGCCTCGATCACGACAACTATGCGGCAGCGGAACGACGAAGAAGCGGAACTCCATAGCACAGTGACACTGATGTGGACACAATCTAGGCACGGGAAGCTCTCCGATCTGGTAAGACTTTCCTGAAATCTGGCATGACACGCCAGGTCAGTACATTGAATGTACTTGCAAGCTCACAACAAGTATAAGCATAATGGGAAACAATAATATGAAAATTAAGCAGGTTGAATGCAATGCTTCAACATACTACTCATGATGTGAATCATGCTTGTGCACCGAGTCCCTCGGACTCTCTTACCAAATGGGTTACCTCGTAACCAACATCCTCAAAACGGTGATCACTCCTAGATCACAAATGAAACCAACACTTTGGTTCCCAGAACAACGACCATCTTCATGGTCTCATCAATATCATCCCATAACCAGTGTCAACCATATATCTTTAGTCTGCAAGATTAACTTAATTATGTTGATCCATGGTGTGACCTACTTATGAGCTGTGTCTGTAACCGAGCACGCGGCTATCGATAGATTTAATAAACACTCTACAGAGATTAGTACACTGTACCCACACCACGAAACCCATTGCCTCGCACTCCCATTTGGGTGGACCAATGGAATTCTGACAGAACCCTCCCATTGCCATGGCACTCTCCCGGCTACTTCAACCACCTCCCCTTTTGGGCTAAGTCATGGGTGTCCCCGATGTCAACCAATGCCATCCAACGGTCACTGTCGTGGCAAAAACAATCAACGGTCCCAAACGGGGACAAAGTACCATAACAACAACGAGCACACAAGGTTATGTCTGCTTACCGGGCTAGGATAGCGCACGCCCATAACCTTCCCTCGTTGGAGCCATCGATCGGAGGCATGACAACAGACCGAATAAAGGCCTTCCCATAAAGGCAAATGTGGTTGTGATGACCCACAAGTATAGGGGATCTATTGTAGTCGTTTCGATAAGTAATAGTGTCGAACCCAACGAGGAGCAGAAGGAAATGACAAGCAGTTTTCAGTAAGGTATTCTCTGCAAGCACTGAAATTATCGGTAACAGATAGTTTTGTGATAGGATAATTTTTAACGGGTAACAAGTAACAAGTGTAAATAAAGTGCAGCAAGGTGGCCCAATCCTTTTTGTAGCAAAGGACAAGCCTGGACAAATTCTTATATGAAGGAAAACGCTCCCGAGGACACATGAGAATTATCGTCCAGCTAGTTTTCATCACGCTCATATGATTCGCGTTCGTTACTTTGATAATTTGATATGTGGGTGGACTGGTGCTTGGGTGCTGCCCATGCTTGGACAGGCATCCCACTTATGATTAACCCCTATTGCAAGCATCCGCAACTATAAAAGAAGTATTAAGGTAAACCTAACCATAGCATGAAACATATGGATCCTTTTGCAACGCATAAACTAGGGTTTAAGCTTCTGTCACTCTAGCAACCCATCATCTACTTATTACTTCCCAATGCCTTCCTCTAGGCCCAAACAATGGTGAAGTGTCATGTAGTCGACGTTCACATAACACCACTAGAGGAAAGACAACATACATCTCATCAAAATATCAAACGAATACCAAATTCACATGACTACTTATAGCAAGACTTCTCCCATGTCCTCAGGAACAAACATAACTACTCACAAATCATATTCATGTTCATAATCAGAGGGGTATTAATATGCATTAAGGATCTGAACATATGATCTTCCACCGAATAAACCAACTAGCATCAACTACAAAGAGTAATCAACACTACTAGCAACCTACAGGTACCAATCTGAGGCTATGAGACAAAGATTGGATACAAGAGATGAACTAGGGTTTGAGAGGAAATGGTTCTGGTGAAGATGTTGATGGTGATTGACCCCCTCCCTCTGAGAGGATCGATGGTGATGACGATGGTGATGATTTGCCCCTCTTGGAGGGATGTTTCCCCGGCAGAACAGCTCTGCCGGAGCCCTAGATTTGTTCCGCCAAGGTTCCGCCTCGTGGCGGCGGTGTTTCATCCCGAAAGCTTGCTTATGATTTTTTCTAGGGTAAAATACCTCATATAGCCAAAGAAGGGCACCAGAGGCCAGCCAGGGGGCCCACGAGGAGGGGGCGCGCCCAGGGGGGTAGGGCGCACCCCCACCCTCGTGGACAGGGTGTGGCCCCCTCTGGTGCTTTCTTCGCCCAATATTTTTAATATATTCCAAAAATAACTTCCGTGGAGTTTCAGGACTTTTGGAGTTGTGCAGAATAGATCTCTAATATTTGCTCCTTTTCCAGCCTAGAATTCCAGCTGCTGGCATTCTCCCTCTTCATGTAAACCTTGTAAAATAAGAGAGAAAAGGCATAAGTATTGTGACATAATATGTAATAACAGCCCATAATGCAATAAATATTGATATAAAAGCATGATGCAAAATGGACGTTGTCGGTGTCAAAACCGGCGGATCTCGGGTAGGGGGTCCCGAACTGTGCGTCAAGGCCAGATGGTAACAGGAAACAAGGGACACGATGTTTTTACCCAGGTTCGGGCCCTCTCGATGGAGGTAATACCCTACTCCTGCTTGATTAATATTGATGATATGGGTAGTACAAGAGTAGATCTACCACGAGATCAAGGAGGCTAAACCCTAGAAGCTAGCCTATGGTATGATTGTGTATGAAGATGATTGTCCTACGGACTACAACCCTTCGGTTTATATAGACACCAGATAGGGTTAGGGTTACACAGAGTCGGTTACATTGGTAGGAGATCTTGAATATCCGCATCGCCAAGCTTGCCTTCCACGCCAAGGAAAGTCCCATCCGGACACGGGACGAAGTCTTCAATCTTGTATCTTCATAGTCCAGGAGTCCGGCGAAGGTATAGTCCGGCTACCCGAACACCCCCTAATCCAGGACTCCCTCAGTAGCCCCTGAAGCAGGCTTCAATGACGACGAGTCGGGCGCGCAAATTGTCTTCGGCATTGCAAGGCGGGTTCCTCCTCCAAATCCTTCATAGAAGATTGTAAACACCAAGAATAGTGTCCGGCTCTGCAAAATAAGTTTCCACACATTGCCATAGAGAGAATCATATTAACACAAATCAAATCTGCCAACGTATTCCGCAGTGCGTCATCACACTACGGCCAAGTTCTTTACACAAATCGTTTTTACTTTTCCACCTCAGCATGTTTTGCGAGGCGGTTTCCTTGGCACGTCTTGTCAAAGCAAAGATCGTGTCCCCCCTTTTATGGGAGTCTCATCAATACGGACATGGGTAACCCAATTGTGCCCGTTAGCACGTTTCCTCGATTAAAGGCGAGTCCCAAACGGTTACGGGGAGGGCTCTTGGTATTCAACCTCTTATAAAGAGACCAAGGCCTTACTCCTCTTTTTAATCTCAAGCGAGTTCGCCCGTCTCCTCGAGTTCCAACACCCTAGGCTCCAGTTTCCAGGCGCTTCGGACCTTCGACAATGTCCGGTTCTGACCTTCAAGGCCGATGGACGCCCTCCTCCATCACGGAGGAGGACGTGCTAAAGTTAAGAGAGGCTAAGTTCCTTACCGGCGAAATTCTGCACAGGTTGCCTGCTCAAGGGCAGGCTGTTCCCAGCCCCCAGCCAGGTGAGAGCTTGGTGTTCATGTCTCACTTCCTCCGGGGTTAGGCTTCCCGATGGATCCCTTTGTGACGGGGCTGCTGTTTTATTATGGGTTGGAATTCCATGACTTAGCTCCGGAGTCCATCCTCCATATCTCCTCATTTATCGTCATGTGTGAAGCGCTCCTCCGTGTTACTCCTCACTTTGGATTATGGCTCAAGACCTTTAAAGTGGAGCCGAAGATGATCGAGGGACGGCACACAGAGTGCGGAGTCACTGTTATAAGCAAGAATGCCGATGCTCCGTGGCCGAGGGCTCTTTTCAAGAGGAGCTGGGCTTGTGGCAACGGGAGTGGTTTTATATCACCGCCCCTCGGGGCACCCAGTGGATGGCGCCTCCTGCCTTTCGCTCGGGTCCCCTACCACAACTAACGTCATGGGTCAACATAGGGTTAGATTGGGGGTTACCCAAAGACGTGCCCCTGCTGCAGGGACGCATTAGGGATCTCTTGGAAGGAGACCTCAACCTGGTCAAGGTGACGCAGGTCATGCTGATTCGCCGAATATTGCCCAGCAAACGTCGCCCCCTTCGCCTGTGGGAGTTCAATCCAGAGGGACCGCGAGCTCTCCAGCATTTCATGGGCGCAACACGCGTGGAGATGTACAAACTGTTCTTCGGATCACAAGAGATGTGTCCGGATTTAACCGAGGACACAGGCCTAAGGTGCAATCGCCCGGATACTCAAGTAAGTAACCTTGTGCCCGGACCTGCTATCCGTGTAATTGTCATAAGCTCGCCCCTAAAAGAGCTATTCTTTTAAACATGAGTGGATAGCGAAGGCAAAGCTGATCAGGTGTCCGACTCCCCTTCCCAAAACCAGGCCGGATCCCGTGCTGGTCAGGATGCTGAAGATAATGCCTTTGGAGGGAAGTAAAGGGGAGGACAAGGAAACTATGGCCTCCTCGAAGGAGGCTGTTCTGAGGGGAGGAACCAACGATTCCTCTCCTAAGGGGAAGAAGAGGGCCGCCTCTGACGACCCAGAGACCATGGCCTCGAAGCGGGGGAAAAATCCTCGTCAGAGGGTCCGGCGCCGGGGAGTTCATTGGCCGGACTACGCCCTCAAGGGGATCAGCCCTCCATCGAGCCATAAGTAGAGAAAGATTTTCCTTTTAAGGGATGAGAGAAATCCTTGATTTATATCTCAGAAGATTAACCGAACTTTTACCTTGTAGCTCGGACCTTAGCCATTTTCAGCAGAGCTCGTCTTCGGGGGATCTTCTTCCGGAGATGATGGAGAGCGGGACGCCTTCTCCTACCGCGCCGCCTAGTGAAGCGGGCGACCCTGAGGTGTCGTTGCGGAGGGTTTCCCCGAATCCGGTAGGGGCAGAAGATGGCTATGTGCCCCCCCGAGGTTCTCCGTGTTTGGCCTTCGAAAGAGGTCATGGGACGAGTCTGGCACCGTCTGGTGCTCGGTCGGAGGAGCTAAAGATTCTGCTGGGGCGAGCTTCTATCTCGAAGGAGCATCGTGCATTGATGGGCACGGTGATTGAAAGGATCTCATCCGCACAAAGCGGATTGCATGAGGCCATCAAAAGTTTACTGACGGGCTTTGAGGTACGTTAGATAATGTACACTTTACTCAGTTGCGCGTAAATAAGATGCGCCCTTTGTAGATAGTAGCCCCTGAGACTTGGCGTGTCGTCAAGAAATGACGGCACGTGGAGGATCATAATCCCAGGTCTGAGATATGGCCTTTGAAAGCAGGCGGCGGGGTGTCCGGAATCAAGCCGAACTAATGATTTTGCCGAACTAAAGCGGCAACTGGACGTGGCAGATGCCGACATCGCGCTTGTCAACAAGCAGCTTGATGAGGCTCAAGGTATGTAATTCCTCGGGCGACATTAGGTAAGAATGTTGGAAATATGCCCTAGAGGCAATAATAAAAGTGTTATTATTATATTTCTTTGTTCATGATAATAGTCTTTTATTCATGCTATAACTGTATTATCCGGAAATCGTAAATACACGTGTGAATACATAGACCACAATATGTCCCTAGTAAGCCTCTAGTTGACTAGCTCGTTGTGATCAACAGATAGTCATGGTTTCCTGGCTATGGACATTGGATGTCGTTGATAACGGGATCACATCATTAGGAGAATGATGTGATGGACAAGACCCAATCCTAAGCATAGCACAAAGGTCGGTTAGTTCGTTTGCTAGAGCTTTTCCAATGTCAAGTATCTCTTCCTTCGACCATGAGATCGTGTAACTCTTGGATACCGTAGGAATGCTTTGGGTGTATCAAACGTCACAACGTAACTGGGTGACTATAAAGGTGCACTACAGGTATCTCCGAAAGTGTCTATTGGGTTGACACGGATCGAGACTGGGATTTGTCACTCCGTATGACGGAGAGGTATCTCTGGGCCCACTCGGTTATGCATCATCATAATGAGCTCAAGGTGACCAAGGTGTTGGCCACGGGATCATGCATTACGGTACGAGTAAAGTGACTTGCCGGTAACGAGACTGAACAAGGTATTGGGATACCGACGATCGAGTCTCGGGCAAGTAACATACCGATTGACAAAGGGAATTGTATACGGGGTTTGATCGAATCCTCGACATCGTGGTTCATCCGATGACTTCATCGAGGAGCATGTGGGAGCCAACATGGGTATCCAGATCCCGTTGTTGGTTATTGACCGGAGAGTCTCGGTCATGTCTGCATGTCTCCCGAACCCGCAGGGTCTACACACTTAAGGTTCGGTGACGCTAGGGTTATCAGGTAGACAAGTATGTGATTACCGAATGTTGTTTGGAGTCCCGGATGAGATCCCGGACGTCACGAGGAGTTCCGGAATGGTCCGGAGGTGAAGTTTTATATATGGGAAGTTATTAAACGGGCACCGAAAACTTTCGGGGTCATACCGGTATTGTACCGGGACCACCAGAAAGGTTCCGGGGGTCCACCGGGAGGGACCACCCCTCCCGGGGGGCCACTTGGGCTGCGTAGGGATAGCATCCAGCCCCTAGTGGGCTTGGCGCCCCCCCCTTGGGCCCATGCGCCTAGGGTTGGGGGGGAAACCCTAAAGGGGGCGCACCCCCCTTGCTTGGGGGGCAAGCCCCCCACCCCTTGGCCGCCGCCCCCCCCTAGGGTTTTCCCTAGAGGGCCGGCCCCCCTTGCCCCTTCCCCTATATATAGAGGGGTGAGGGGAGGGCTGCAATACACCACAACTCAAGGCGCAGCCCCTCCCCTCCCCAACACCTCTCCTCCTCCGTACGTGCTTGGCGAAGCTCTGTCGGAGTACTGCTGCACCAACTACACCACGCCGTCGTGCTGCCATTGGAGCTGCCTTCCTCAACCTCTCCTTCCTCCTTGCTGGATCAAGACGGAGGAGACGTCTCCCGTCCCATACGTGTGTTGAACGCGGAGGTGTTGTCTGTTCAACACTTGGACATCGGTGATCCGAATCACGTTCGAGTACGACTCCATCATCACCATCCCCTTGACAAGCTTCCGCTCGTGATCTACAAGTGGTATGTAGATGCAAACTCTCTCCCTTGACTCGTTGCTTAGATGAACTCATAGATGGATCTTGGTGAAACCGTAGGAAAAATTTTAATTTTCTGCAACGTTCCCCAACAGTGGTATCAGAGCTAGGTCTATGCGTAGTTCTCTTTGCACGAGTAGAACACAATTTTGTTGTGGGCGTGGATCTTATCAACTTGCTTGCCTCTACTAGTCTTTTCTTGCTTCAGAGGTATTGTGGGATGAAGCGGCCCGGACCAACCTTACACGTACGCTTACGTGAGACCGGTTCCATCGATTAACATGCACTAGTTGCATAAGGTGGCTGGCGGGTGTCTGTCTCTCCCACTTTAGTTGGAGCGGATTCGATGAAAAGGGCCCTTATGAAGGGTAAATAGAAGTTGACAAAATCACGTTGTGGTTATTCGTAGGTAAGAAAACATTCTTGCTAGAACCCAATTGCAGCCACGTAAAAGATGCAACAACAATTAGAGGATGTCTAACTTGTTTTTGCAGCGATTGATCATGTGATGTGATATGGCCATAAGTTGTGATGAATGATGAATTGTGATGTATGAGATCATGTTCTTGTAATAGGATTCACGACTTGCATGTCGATGAGTATGACAACCGGCAGGAGCCATAGGAGTTGTCTTTATTTTTGTATGACCTGCGTGTCATTGAAGAACGCCATGTAACTTACTTTACTTTATTGCTAAACGCGTTAGTCATAGAAGTAGAAGTGGTCGTTGGCGTGACAACTTCATGAAGACACGATGATGGAGATCATGATGATGGAGATCATGGTGTCATGCCGGTGACAAGATGATCATGGAGCCCCGAAGATGGAGATCAAAGGAGCTATATGATATTGGCCATATCGTGTCACTACTTTATATAATTGCATGTGATGTTTATTATGTTTTATGCATCTTGTTTACTTAGGACGACGGTAGTAAATAAGATGATCCCTTACAAAATTTCAAGAAGTGTTCTCCCCTAACTGTGCACCGTTGCTACAGTTCGTCGCTTCTAAGCACCACGTGATGATCGGGTGTGATGGATTCTTACGTTCACATACAACGGGTGTAAGACAGTTTTACACAGCGAAAACACTTAGGGTTAACTTGACGAGCCTAGCATGTGCAGACATGGCCTCGGAACACGGAGACCGAAAGGTCGAACACGAGTCGTATGGAAGATACGATCAACATGAAGATGTTCACCGATGATGACTAGTCCGCCTCACGTGATGATCGGACACGGGCTAGTCGACTCGGATCGTGTAACACTTAGATGACTAGAGGGATGTCTAATCTAAGTGGGAGTTCATAATTTGATTAGAACTTAATTATCATGAACTTAGTCTAAAACCTTTGCAAATATGTCTTGTAGATCAAATGGCCAACGCTCATGTCAACATGAACTTCAACGCGTTCCTAGAGAAAACCAAGCTGAAAGATGATGGCAGCAACTATACGGACTGGGTCCGGAACCTTACGATCATCCTCATAGCTGCCAGGAAACAATATGTCCTAGAAGGACCGCTAGGTGACGCTCCCGTCCCAGAGAACCAAGACATTATGAATGCTTGGCAGTCTCGTGCTGATGATTACTCCCTCGTTCAGTGCGGCATGCTTTACAGCTTAGAACCGGGGCTCCAAAAGCGTTTTGAGCATCACGGAGCATATGAGATGTTCGAAGAGCTGAAACTAGTTTTTCAAGCTCACGCCCGGGTCGAGAGATATGACATCTCGGACAAGTTCTATAGTTGTAAGATGGAGGAAAATAGTTCTGTCAGTGAGCACATACTCAAGATGTCTGGGTTGCACAACCGTATGACCCAGCTGAATATTAACCTCCCTGATGAGGCAGTCATTGACAGAATCCTTCAGTCGCTCCCACCAAGCTACAAGAGCTTTGTGATGAACTACAATATGCACGGGATGGTAAAGACCATTCCTGAAATATTTTCTATGCTGAAGTCAGCAGAGGTTGAAATCAAGAAAGAACATCAAGTGTTGATGGTCAATAAGACCACTAAGTTCAAGAAGGGCAAGGGTAAAAAGAACTTCAAGAAGGACGGCAAAGAGGTTGCCGCGCCCGGTAAGCCAGTTGCCGGGAAGAAGTCAAAGAATGGACCCAAGCCTGAGACTGAGTGCTTTTATTGCAAGGGGAAGGGTCACTGGAAGCGGAACTGCCCCAAATACTTAGCGGATAAGAAGGCCGGCAACACCAAAGGTATATTTGATATACATGTAATTGATGTGTACCATACCAGTACTCGTAGTAACTCCTGGGTATTTGATACCGGTGCTGTTGCTCATATTTGTAACTCACAGCAGGAGCTGCGGAATAAATGGAGACTGGCGAAGGACGAGGTGACGATGTGCGTCGGGAATGGTTCCAGAGTCGATGTGATCGTCGTCGGCACGCTGCCTCTACATTTACCTACGGGATTAGTTTTGAACCTTAATAATTGTTATTTAGTGCCAAGTTTGAGCATGAACATTGTATCTGGATCTCATTTAATACGAGATGGCTACTCATTTAAGTCTGAGAATAATGGTTGTTCGATTTATATGAGAGATATGTTTTATGGTCATGCCCCGATGGTCAATGGTTTATTCTTAATGAATCTCGAGCGTAATATTACACATGTTCATAGTGTAGATGCCAAAAGATGTAAAGTTGACAACGATAGTCCCACATACTTGTGGCACTGCCGCCTTGGTCACATTGGTGTGAAGCGCATGAAGAAGCTCCATGCTGATGGACTTTTGGAGTCTCTTGATTATGAATCATTTGACACATGCGAACCATGCCTCATGGGAAAAATGACCAAGACTCCGTTCTCCGGAACAATGGAGCGAGCAACCAACTCGTTGGAAATCATACATACCGATGTGTGCGGTCCAATGAGCGTTGAGGCTCGCAGAGGATATCGTTATGTTCTCACTCTCACTGATGACTTAAGTAGATATGGGTATGTCTACTTAATGAAACACAAGTCTGAGACCTTTGAAAAGTTCAAGGAATTTCAGAATGAGGTGGAGAATCAACGTGACCGAAAGATAAAGTTCCTACGATCAGATCGTGGAGGAGAATATTTAAGTCACGAATTTGGCACACACTTAAGGAAATGTGGAATCGTTTCACAACTCACGCCGCCTGGAACACCTCAGCGAAACGGTGTGTCCGAACGTCGTAATCGCACTCTATTGGATATGGTGCGGTCTATGATGTCTCTTACCGATTTACCGCTATCATTTTTGGGACACGCTCTAGAGACAGCTACATTCACTTTAAATAGGGCACCGTCTAAATCCGTTGAGACGACACCATATGAATTATGGTTTGGGAAGAAACCTAAGCTGTCGTTTCTAAAAGTTTGGGGATGCGATGCTTATGTCAAGAAACTTCAACCTGAAAAGCTCGAACCCAAGTCGGAAAAATGCGTCTTCATAGGATACCCTAAGGAAACTGTAGGGTATACCTTCTACTTAAGATCCGAAGGCAAGATCTTTGTTGCCAAAAACGGATGCTTTCTGGAAAAAGAGTTTCTCTTGAAAGAAGTAAGTGGGAGGAAAGTAGAACTCGATGAAGTACTACCTCTCGAACGGGAAAGTGGTGCAGCTCAGGAAAATGTTCCTGTGATGCCCACACCAACTGAAGAGGAAACCAATGATGATGATCAAGGTACTTCGGATCAAGTTGCTACTGAACTTCGTAGGTCCACAAGGACACGTTCCGCACCAGAGTGGTACGACAACCCTGTCCTGGAAATCATGTTGTTAGACAACGGTGAACCTTCGAACTATGAAGAAGCGATGGCGGACCCAGATTCCAACAAATGGCTAGAAGCCATGAAATCCGAGATAGAATCCATGTATGAAAACAAAGTATGGACTTTGACTGACTTGCCCGATGATCGGTGAGCGATAGAAAACAAATGGATCTTTAAGAAGAAGACGGACGCGGATGGTAATGTCACCATCTATAAAGCTCGACTTGTCGCTAAGGGTTATCGACAAGTTCAAGGGATTGACTACGACGAGACATTCTCTCCCGTAGCGAAGCTTAAGTCCGTCCGAATCATGTTAGCAATTGCCGCATACTATGATTATGAGATATGGCAGATGGACGTCAAAACGGCATTCCTTAACGAGCATCTTAAGGAAGAGTTGTATATGATGCAGCCGGAAGGTTTTGTCGATCCTAAGAACGCTAACAAAGTATGCAAGCTCCAGCGATCCATTTATGGGCTGGTGCAAGCATCTCAGAGTTGGAATATTCGCTTTGATGAGATGATCAAAGCGTTTGGGTTTATGCAGACTTATGGAGAAGCCTGCGTTTACAAGAAAGTGAATGGGAGCACTGTAGCATTTCTCATATTATATGTGGATGACATACTCTTGATGGGAAATAATATAGAATTTCTGGACAGCATTAAGGCCTACTTGAACAAATGTTTTTCAATGAAGGACCTTGGAGAAGCTGCTTATATATTAGGCATCAAGATCTATAGAGATAGATCAAGACGCCTCATAGGTCTTTCACAAAGCACATACCTTGATAAGATTTTGAAAAAGTTCAAAATGGATGAGTCCAAGAAAGGGTTCTTGCCTATGTTACAAGGTGTGAGATTGAGCTCAGCTCAGTCACCGACCACGACAAAAGATAAAGAAGAGATGAGTGTCATCCCCTATGCTTCAGCCATAGGATCTATTATGTATGCCATGCTGTGTACCAGACCTGATGTAAACCTTGCCGTAAGTTTGGTAGCAAGATAGCAGAGTAATCCCGGCAAGGAACACTGGACATCGGTCAAGAATATCCTGAAGTACCTGAAAAGGACAAAGGACATGTTTCTCGTTTATGGAGGTGACGAAGAGCTCGTCGTAAAGGGTTACGTCGACGCTAGCTTCGACACAGATCTGGATGACTCTAAGTCACAAACCGGATACGTGTATATGTTGAATGGTGGAGCAGTAAGCTGGTGCAGCTGCAAGCAGAGCGTCGTGGCGGGATCTACATGTGAAGCGGAGTACATGGCAGCCTCGGAGGCAGCGCATGAAGCTATTTGGGTGAAGGAGTTCATCAGCGACCTAGGAGTCATACCCAATGCGTCGGGGCCAATCAAACTCTTCTGTGACAACACTGGAGCTATTGCCCTTGCCAAGGAGCCCAGGTTTCACAAGAAGACCAGGCACATCAAGCGTCGTTTCAACTCCATCCGTGAAAATGTTCAAGATGGAGACATAGAAATTTGCAAAGTACATACGGATCTGAATGTCGCAGATCCGTTGACTAAACCTCTCTCGCGAGCAAAACATGATCAACACCAGAACTCTATGGGTGTTCGATTCATCACAATGTAACTAGATTAGTGACTCTAGTGCAAGTGGGAGACTGTTGGAAATATGCCCTACAGGCAATAATAAAAGTGTTATTATTATATTTCTTTGTTCATGATAATAGTCTTTTATTCATGCTATAACTGTATTATCCGTAAATCGTAAATACACGTGTGAATACATAGACCACAATATGTCCCCAGTAAGCCTCTAGTTGACTAGCTCGTTGTGATCAACAGATAGTCATGGTTTCCTGGCTATGGACATTGGATGTCGTTGATAATGGGATCACATCATTAGGAGAATGATGTGATGGACAAGACCCAATCCTAAGCATAGCACAAAGGTCGGTTAGTTCGTTTGCTAGAGCTTTTCCAATGTCAAGTATCTCTTCCTTCGACCATGAGATCGTGTAACTTCTGGATACCGTAGGAATGCTTTGGGTGTATCAAACATCACAACGTAACTGGGTGACTATAAAGGTGCACTACAGGTATCTCCAAAAGTGTCTATTGGGTTGACACGGATCGAGACTGGGATTTGTCACTCCGTATGACGGAGAGGTATCTCTAGGCCCACTCGGTAATGCATCATCATAATGAGCTCAAGGTGACCAAGGTGTTGGCCACGGGATCATGCATTACGGTACGAGTAAAGTGACTTGCCGGTAACGAGACTAAACAAGGTATTGGGATACCGACGATCGAGTCTCGGGCAAGTAACGTACCGATTGACAAAGGGAATTGTATACGGGGTTTGATCGAATCCTCGACATCGTGGTTCATCCGATGACTTCATCGAGGAGCATGTGGGAGCCAACATGGGTATCCAGATCCCGCTGTTGGTTATTGACCGGAGAGTCTCGGTCATGTCTGCATGTCTCCCGAACCCGTAGGGTCTACACACTTAAGGTTCGGTGACGCTAGGGTTATCAGGTAGACAAGTATGTGATTACCGAATGTTGTTCGGAGTCCCGGATGAGATCCCGGACGTCACGAGGAGTTCCAGAATGGTCCGGAGGTAAAGTTTTATATATGGGAAGTTGTTAAACGGGCACCGGAAAGTTTCGAGGTCATACCGGTATTGTACCGGGACCACCAGAAAGGTTCCGGGGGTCCACTGGGAGGGACCACCCCTCCCGGGGGGCCACTTGGGCTGCGTAGGGATAGCAGCCAGCCCCTAGTGGGCTTGGCGCCCCCCCCCCCTTGGGCCCATGCGCCTAGGGTTGGGGGGGAAACCCTAAAGGGGGCGCACCCCCTTGCTTGGGGGGGCAAGCCCCCACCCCTTGGCCGCCGCCCCCCCCTGGGGTTTTCCCTAGAGGGCCGGCCCCCCTTGCCCCTTCCCATATATATAGAGGGGTGAGGGGAGGGCTGCAATACACCACAACTCAAGGCGCAGCCCCTCCCCTCCCCAACACCTCTCCTCCTCCGTACGTGCTTGGCGAAGCTCTGTCGGAGTACTGCTGCACCAACTACACCACGCCGTCGTGCTGCTGTTGGAGCTTCCTTCCTCAACCTCTCCTTCCTCCTTGCTGGATCAAGACGGAGGAGACGTCTCCCGTCCCGTACGTGTGTTGAACGCGGAGGTGCTGTCTGTTCAGCACTTGGACATCGGTGATTCGAATCACGTTCGAGTACGACTCCATCATCACCATCCCCTTGACAAGCTTCCGCTCGTGATCTACAAGTGGTATGTAGATGCAAACTCTCTCCCTTGACTCGTTGCTTAGATGAACTCATAGATGGATCTTGGTGAAACCATAGGAAAAATTTTAATTTTCTGCAACGTTCCCCAACAAAGAAGAGCTTCATGCCAGTATCTTACAATGCGTGTGCTTGACGCAGATGGTGCAGCCGCCGTGGAGAGTCTTAGGGCGGAACTTGCCCGAGCTAAGGAACAAGCCAGAAGAAGCGATGCGGTTGCCGAGAAAGCCCGTGAAGAGCTAAAAGCTGAACAGGCTGCTCACTGCCGAAGCAAGGAGGAGATAGCCGAGATGGCGGTGAAGTTAAAGGGCGCTGCTGACCGTTGCAAGCTTCTTGAAGAAGAAGACCGGGCGAGGCAGACGGACTTAGAGAAGGCTGTTACTGATGCCAAAGATGGTCGCTCTGCGATGAGAGCTGCGAAGGAAGGAGGAGCTATGCCAAGCCGGACAGATTGTGTCTGGAAGGCCGTTTATGCTGCGGAGGAAGTTTTGCGATCCGAGATTTGCTCCATTGGACCAGATGTGGAGTGTGGAGGATACCTATCTGGATTTGGCAACGAGTGCTGCTGATGCGACCGGACACTTTCGGGATAAAAAAGATCATGAAGTGGAAAAGCTTTTCTGGTCGCAGTTTCACAATCCAGAGCATCCACTTGCAGTGGACGATCATTTGGCTCAGTGGGCCGAACTTAATAGGTTGTCCGGACTCGCCATGAAGTACGTCATGGGTCATCTTTGGCCGGGGAGATCGGAGCCGAAGAGTTATTTCAGCTTGGTGCAGCAACTCCTTGACGCGGTGCCGCGTATTAATGCAATGAAGAAGTCAGCATGCATAGAGGGCGCAAGGATGGCTCTTGCCCGTGTCAAAACATACTAGACAGAGATGGAGACCACCATTGTTGCGTCCCGAGATTCTGACAAAAGCCGAGTACCTTCCGAGCACTATTTTCAGGAAGTCCTTGAAGGCGCTCGTATAGTAGAGATGCAGTGCTCGAAGGATGCTAATTTATGATAGCATATGTAATTATAAAGCAATATTGTAGTGGCCTTTTATACTTGTGCCTTCAAGTATTGGAAACACCTCCTGTGCGGCCGTTTTTAATATATATATATAATCTGAAAGATGGCAGTCGTTGGCTTCAGCCCCCACGCACATAGTGCGGGGGTGCTCGCAGAAGACGCATTCTCACACTTAACCCAACGTCTTGGTCCTACAAAGGAGGTGATAGCGCAGCGGGCCAGGCAACCGAACTATAATGCTTTAACACTTTCACTTAGCCATAGGAGCTTGACAGTGGGACTATTTAGGTAGCCCTTCGGTGGCGACTACGCTCGCCCGAGTTCGGGGCGCATATGTGCCTGGCCGGGAAACGACCCTTCGTTAAAGCGGAGGAATCCGATAGATTACGATAGGTCATCGAGTGGCTGACTAGTCTCACACTACATCATGACAGTCAGTTTTCGGCTTTCTCTACTGAGGTTCTCGCCCGGCCGAACCGAGGCACAATCGCAGTAGTTCTCCTGGTGCTACCTTAGCCGATAGAGCGGAACGTAAGGTAGCCGAACTCAGGAGCCGGGCAACCCAACATTTGACCAAAGACATGATTCGGAGCTGATGCATATAATGCCAAAACTCGTGACGCTGAACACTCCCTAAGGTGTTCGGTCTTTATGAGTGCGGGCAAAACAACACTCTTTAGTAAAAAAGCCCCTAGTGTCCAGGTACACGCAAGAATTCTGACGTGGCCACATGCCAAGACGCCAGCCTCCTCCGTGGTTATATTGAAGAAAACCAGGGGATATGTAGCTACAAGAGACAGTAAAAAAGGTTTACGCAGGGTCTCAATCTAAAAGGAATCCTTTAGAACGGGTCCCTACTGCACGTCTGCGCCTATGTCTCCGTTGTGCCGTATCCTGGACAGGCGCCGCACGATGTTCATCTGTAAATGAGAGGAACGGAGTTGGAAGCGGGTCGTGCCGAACAAAAGTTTTAAAATAAACGAAGTATAAAGTAAATTATATAAAATTGAGCTTTATTGTCTCTTCATGTGCATGTAGCCCCTGGTGCGGGGGTATATGGCCATTAAGCCTACATCAATGATGATTTTGTACCGAACTCGTCTATCCGCGTTCGTGGTCTTTAATGACCTATTTCGAAGTTATTTGGCCGGTGAGGCCATTTTACTGTGGGGCTGTCAAAGCGGCCGCACAGCCCTCCGCTTGGGGGAGACGTACTTTAGTGCTTCCCTTTCAAAGAGATGATGCCACGTGGACAGGGCATCTTAAGCGTGAGGGATGCATAATGCGGTATTGCGTTAAAGCGAGCGAAAGCTTCGCGTCCCAGTAGTGCTTGATAGCGACTTGAGAACGGGACGATATGGAAGGTTAGCTTTTCGCGGCGGAAGTTATCGGCAGAGCCGAATATAACCTCGAGCCGGAGAGAACCCATACAATGGGTGTCTGGAATAGGTGTTACCCCTTGAAAGGAGGTTTTGCAGCGGCGGATTCTTGCTGGGTTTACCCCCATGTGGTGGATTGTATCCTGATATATCAGGTTTAGTCCACTGCCGCCGTCCATAAGGACATTTGAAAACTGGAGCCTACCAATTACTGGATCGAGTATCAAGGCAGTCCAGCCGCATTCTTGGTATTTCTAGAATAATCTAGCTGATCGAAGATGATTGGTTTTGACAACCAGTGGCGGGGCCCTTTAGGGATAGGTCGTGTGGTGCGTGCCTTTATGGGCGCCGCACATTTTGTTATGTGAAGTAAGTTCACTGTTTTTACTTCTTGTGGGAAGTTCTTTTGTTTCCTGGTGCTCTGATTTTGGGGTTCGTCCTCGTCTTCGCTTGGTGTGTCGAGCCCCTTGTGTTCAGCGTTGAGTCTGCCGGATTGTTTGAAGACCCAACAATCTCTGTGGGTATGATTAGCAGGCTTCCCGGGAGTACTGTGTATCTAACAAATCCTGTCCAGGATTTTATTTAGGTTGGATGGATCATCCCTATTATCCTGGAGGGGTGGTTTTGTCTGATTTTGTCATGAGCCTTTGAATCCGGCATTAACTGTCGTGCTCTTCGGACATTTTTCCTTAGTCCGGCGACGGTCCTTGTTGCGTCGTGGTTTTCCGTTTCCATCCCTAGTTTGGGATGTACTTGGGTCGCTGGGGTTGCACCTTGCCAACCAGCTGTCCTCTCCTGCACAAAAGCGGGTCATGAGGCTTGTTAATGCGGCCATTGTTCTTGGCTTTTCTTGGCCGAGGTGTCTGGCGAGCCATTCGTCTCGGACGTTATGCCTGAAAGCTGCTAAGGCTTCGGCGTCCGGACAGTCGACTATCTGATTCTTTTTAGTGAGGAATCTATTCCGGAACTGTCGAGCTGATTCTCCGGGCTGTTGAGTTATGTGACTAAGATCGTCTGCATCCGGAGGGCGGACATAGGTCCCTTGAAAATTTGCTCGGAAAGCATCCTCGAGCTCTTCCCAACTTCCAATTGTGTTTTCAGGAAGGCTTTTGAGCCAATGCCGAGCTGGCCCTTTAAGCTTAAGGGGTAAATATTTTATGGCGTGGAGATCATCTCCTCTAGCCATGTGTATGTGGAGGATATAATCCTCGATCCAGACTCCAGGGTCTGTTGTTCCATCATATGCCTCTATGTTTATGGGTTTGAATCCCTCTGGAAATTCATGGTCCAGAACCTCATCAGTGAAACATAGGGGATGTGCGGCGCCCCTGTATTTGGGTGTGCCGGATTCTGATGATGGCTTTATTGCATTGCTTACGAGAGCTTGCTTTCTTGGCCCGTAAATGGACCTGACTGGGCCATGATGCGAATCCTTAAGGGGTCGCATGCGATTTTGAGTGCGGCGCCGCTTGCTGCTTTATGGGGTCGTCTATCCGACCATGTGGCTTTCTTATTTTTTGAATGCAAGGTCTCTAGGGCCTCTTCATCGAATTCAGGCAGTAGCCTTCTTTTCGGATAGCTTTTCGTGCGGCAACCGTCGCCGTATTTATCTGCGCTATTAATTACTTTGCTCCATCTGATCCGGAGCGCGTCTTCCGCTGTTTTTAGCTTCCTCTTCTGCTTTTTCAGGCTGCGTGCTGTTGCAATGAGCCTCTTGTGGAGATTCTTCTGCTTTGTGGGTTTATCCGGCGTATGGTCGTCCGGAATGCCGTTTTCGCTGGGGGTGGGATGTTCGGTTTCTCTATCCGTGTTTCCCTGTTCGGACGGTTGCTCTGAGGCCTCCTCGTCGTCTACCGGCTCATCCTGCTCTATGGCTGGGTCTTTATTGAGGCGGGGCTTGGGTCGGCGTTTACGCTGACGCTTTGATTGCTTTTCGGGGGGTCGATCTCCCATTCCATCCCCTTTTTCCTCGTTGTCGCTTCCTTTAGGGGTATCCACCATGTACACATCGTGAGATGAGGTGGCTGTCCAATGCCCTATGGGCGTTGGTTCATCGTTATCTCCTGCATCGTCATCCATGCTGTCGATGTCTGTGGAGTCGAAGTTGAGCACGTCGTTTAAATTGTCGACAGTGGCTACCAAGTGGGTGGTGGGTGGGCTTTGAATTTCTTCGTCGTCTGTATCCCATCCTCGCTGACCGTAGTCCGGCCAGGGCTCTCTTGATAAAGAGAGAGACTTGAGAGAATTCAGGATATCGCCAAAAGGCGAGTGCTGAAAGATGTCCGCGGCGGTGAACTCCATTATTGGCGCCCAATCGGATTCGATCGGCAGGGGCGCGGGGGGTTCGGAGTCCAGAGAGGAGTCCGGATCCTTGGAGTCATGAGTCACGCGGAGTGCGGGGCTGGCGTTCGGCTCAATCACCTTTGAGATTGCAGCCCCCGAGGTGGCGTCCAACAGCTCATCCTCGATTAGCGCAGCTGGCTCCGAATTAAGGGTCGGAACCGGTGCGTGTGCGGCCTCCAGGGCACCGTTCGGAGGCAGAGCTAGATCATGCCCCACGAGATCGTGCGGCGCACTTGGCTGTGGCTCGAACCCGTCGAAGATCAAGTCTCCGCGGATATCAGCCGTGTAGTTTAAGCTTCCAAACCTGACTTGATTGCCAGGGGCGTAGCTTTCGATCTGCTCTAGATGACCAAGCGAATTGGCCGACAGAGCAAAGCCGCCGAAGACGAAGATCTGTCCGGGGAGAAAAGTCTCACCCTGGACCGCATCCTTGGTGATGATCGGAGGAGCCATCGGGCCTAAAGGCGACGACACAGAGGAACTCTCAATGAAAGCACCAATGTCGGTGTCAAAACCGGCGGATCTCGGGTAGGGGGTCCCGAACTGTGCGTCAAGGCCAGATGGTAACAGGAGACAAGGGACACGATGTTTTTACCCAGGTTCGGGCCCTCTCGATGGAGGTAATACCCTACTCCTGCTTGATTAATATTGATGATATGGGTAGTACAAGAGTAGATCTACCACGAGATCAAGGAGGCTAAACCCTAGAAGCTAGCCTATGGTATGATTGTGTATGAAGATGATTGTCCTACGGACTACAACCCTTCGGTTTATATAGACACTGGATAGGGTTAGGGTTACACAGAGTCAGTTACAATGGTAGGAGATCTTGAATATCCGCATCGCCAAGCTTGCCTCCCACGCCAAGGAAAGTCCCATCCGGACACGGGACGAAGTCTTCAATCTTGTATCTTCATAGTCCAGGAGTCCGGCGAAGGTATAGTCCGGCTACCCGAACACCCCCTAATCCAGGACTCCCTCAGACGTATCAACTCCCCCAAGATTAGATCTCGTTTGTCCTCAAGCGGAAGCCGATATTGAAAAATATGTCCACATGTCTAAAGATAGAGGTGTCGATAAAATAAAATACGGACATGAGGGCATCATGATCATTCTTTGAATAGCAACATTTATGTATATTGTCATATGATTTCTTATGATAAAGTAACAATCTATTCACAATGTAAAGTATGAATCAAAAACTTCATTGAAAACTAACAAACTATAATCTCGGTCATTGAAGCAATTGCTATTTACCATAACATCGAAAGAGTCAATATAAGAGCTTTTCAGCAAGTTCACATACTCAACTATCATTTAGTCTTTCACAATTGCTAACACTCACGCAATACTTATGAGTATGGAGTTTTAATCGGACACAGAGAAAGATAGGGGCTTATAGTGTTGCCTCCCAACCTTTTACCTCAAGGGTAATGTGAACAATAATAGTTTTTAGCTAGATGGCTTCTTCTCTCTCTTTGGATCTCAATACAAAGTTCTCCCCGATCTTCTTGGAGATCTATTCGATGTAATCTTCTTTTGCAGTGTGTTTGTCGAGATCCGATGAATTGTGGGTTTATGATCTAGTTTATCTATGAATAATATTTGAATCTCCTTTGAATTCTTTTATGTATGATTGGTTATCTTTGCAAGTCTCTTCGAATTTTCGGTTTAGTTTGGTGTACTAGATTGATCTTTCTTGCAATGGGAGAAGTGCTTAGCTTTGGGTTCAATCTTGCAGTGCTCGATCCCAGTGACAGAAAGGGAAATGACACATATTGTATTGTTGCCATCGAGGATAAAAAGATGGGGTTTATTTCATATTGCTTGAGTTTATCCCTCTACATCATGTCATCTTGCCTAAAGCGTCACTCCGTTCTTATGAACTTAATACTCTAGATGGATGCCGGATAGCGGTCGATGTGTGGAGTAATATTAGTAGATGCAGGCAGGAGTCGGTCTACTTATCACGGACGTGATGCCTATATACATGATCATGCCTAGATAATCCCATAATTATTCGCTTTTCTATCAATTGCTCGACAGTAATTCGTTCACCCACCGTAATAATTATGCTATCTTGAGAGAAGCCACTAGTGAAACCTATGGCCCCTGGGTCTATTTTCTATCATGTAAGTTTCCGATCTATCTTTTATTTGCAATCTTTACTTTTCATCTATATCATAAAAATACCAAAAATATTATTATCTTATTATCTCTATCAGATCTCACTTTCGTAAGTGACCGTGAAGGGATTGACAACCCCTTTTCGCGTTGGTTGCGAGGTTCTTATTTGTTTTGTGTAGGTGCGAGGCGACTTGTGCGTGGTCTCCTACTGGATCGATACCTTGGTTCTCAAAACTGAGGCAAATACTTATGCTACTGTGCTGCATCACCCTTTCCTCTTGAAGGGAATAATCCGACGCAAGCTCAAGAGGTGGCAAGAAGAATTTCTAGCGCCGCTGCCGGGGAGATCTTCGCCAAGTCAAGTCAAGATCTACAACAAGCCAAATCTTTGGCGCCGTTGCAAGTCAAGACATACCAAGTACCCATCACAAACTCTTATCCCTCGCATTACATTATTTGCCATTTGCCTCTCGTTTTCCTCTCCCCCACTTCACCTTTGCCGTTTTATTCGCCCTCTTTTCCGTCCTCCTCTCTCTCTCTCGTTTGCCTCTTGTGCGTTTGTCCTTAGTGCGATTTGTTGCCATCATGTA
The DNA here is from genome assembly GCF_002162155.2 of Triticum dicoccoides. Classification (NCBI taxonomy): domain Eukaryota; kingdom Viridiplantae; phylum Streptophyta; class Magnoliopsida; order Poales; family Poaceae; genus Triticum; species Triticum dicoccoides. The sequence goes on from NC_041380.1 coordinate 13,772,723, forward strand.
TGAAACTGGGGAGGTTATCGTCAATAGAAATAGTAATAATGAAAATTTGGATGCTTTCGAAGATTCTACTATCTTGCATACTAAAAGGTTTCGAATTGGTAGTGGTAATATCATTGGAAAATGTGTTATTCAAGATTTCTTTACTTGTGCCGGTGCTTTGCCCACTATGGGAGGTTCTATTCTACATAGAACTAGCAGTCTTGCGGATGCCATATCTTTGCTCATAGTGGAACTTGAACGACAATTTATCCACATGCATCCTTGCATTCAAAGAATTTTTCTAGAATTTTCCAATATTGAGCATTCTTCTGTTAAGCGTGCAGCTATCATCTTTTTAGCTCATGAGTTTAGATTTATAATAAGAGAGGCTAATGAAATTTTTGCACACTATAGGGTGGACGCCGGTCGTCGTCCCATAGAAGCAATTCTTTTTAATCAAGAGGACATAATGCGTTTGCGATCTTTAGATCATGTTGCCTATAATGAAAACCTAAGAAAAAAGGTGCCTACCGATGTTCTAGTTGATAAGATCTCCGAACTTAATGATAATTTTGCTATTCAGAACAATGGGTTAGGATTTTCTCTTGAACAAAGGCTCATGACTTTTTGCCAAAAGAATGCTTATAATGATGAATTGGTTGTCCAATATGAGGGGCCAAAGGAGGAAATCATACCTCCCGAGCTTGATCTTGGGGACTTCTGTCCCATTAAATTTAGCCATTTTGATTAATTTTGTTTACCACAAAGGAAACTTGCTGCTGAACATAGGGAATATGAGATGAGTTTTCGTGATTTGCCTTACCACTATTATCAGAATACTTAGATCTATCCGTATCTTTATGCCTAGCTTGGGGCGTTAAACTATAGCGCTTGTTGGGAGGCAACCCAATTTTATTTTAGTTTCTTGCTTTTTTGCTTCTGTTTAGTAATAATAATTTGTTTAGTCTCTGGTTAGATGTGTTTTTATGCTTTTAATTAGTGTTTGGGCCAAGTAGAACCGTTGTGAAGACATGGGAAAAGTTTATATGATCATGCTGTAAAACACAGAAACTTTAGCGCTCACGAGAATGGATGCCATTTTTTTATCAGAGAGTGCTTTTTAGTTGATTCTTTTTGCTCCTGATCACCAGAAAAATTATCCACGTCCAGAAATTTATTTCAGAATTTTTGGAGTTACAGAAGTTTGCGTTAGTTACAGATTACTACAGACTGTTCTGTTTTTGACAGATTCTGTTTTTCGTGTGTTGTTTGCTTATTTTGATGAATCTATGGCTAGTAAAATAGTTTATAAACCATAGAGAAGTTGGAATACAGTAGGTTTAACACCAATTTAAATAAATAATGAGTTCATTACAGTACCTTAAAGTGGTGGTTTGTTTTATTTCGCTAACGGAGCTCACGCGAATTTCTGTTTTGAGTTTTGTGTTGTGAAGTTTTCATGTTTTTGGGTAAAGATTTGATGGATTATGGAATATGGAGTGGCAAGAGCCTAAGATTGGGGATGCCCAAGGCACCCCAAGTTAAACTCAAGGACACCAAAAGCCTAAGCTTGGGGATGGTATCTCTATTGGCAAGCTTAATAGTAACATCAATTTCTTCTATCTCAGCAGGTGCAATATCATGCATGATTTATTTGTTTAAGGAATGAGGTATTGCACTTGCACTAGCCCCCATATCACACAAGCCATGATAACAATGATCTCCTATTTTAACAGAAATAACAGACATGCCTATAACATGTCTATGTTTATCTTTAGCATCAGGTTTAGCAATTCTAGCAGCTTCATCATAGAAGTGAATAACATGCCCATCAATATTATCGGCCAAGAGATCTTTAACTATAGCAATACTAGGTTCAACTTTAATTTGCTCAAGGGGTGTAGGAGTTCTACTATTACTTTTGTTAACCACAGTTGAAGCTTTAGCATGATCCTTTATTCTAACAAGGAAAGGTGGTTTCTCAATATAAGCAGTAGGAACAATAGGATCAACATTTTTAGTGATAGTCTTTTCTTCAACTTTAATAGGTGCAACTACCTTTACTTCAATGGGAGGATTATATTTAAACCACTTCTCCTTAGGGAGATCAACATGAGTAGGAAAGGATTCATAGAAAGAAGCTACTATCTCAGAGTCAAGTCCATATTTAGTGCTAAATTCACGGAAAACATCGGTATCGATAAAAGATTTAACACAATCAAACTTAGGTGTTATACCTGACTCATTACCTTCTTGAGGTCCCAATCTTCAGAGTTGCGTTTAATTCTTTCCAATAAATCCAATCTGAATTCAATAGTCTTCATCATAAAAGAACCAGTATAAGAAGTATCGACCATGGAGCGATTATTGAGAGAAAGCCGAGCATAAAAATTCTGAATAATCATTTCTTTTGAGAGCTCATGATTGGGGCATGAATATAACATTGACTTAAGCCTCCCCCAAGCTTGAGTGATGCTTTCTCCTTCGTGAGGCCAGAAATTATATATATACTTACGATCACGATGAACAAGATGCATAGGATAAAACTTCTGATGAAATTCCAATTTCAAACGGTTGTAGTTCCATGATCCCATATCATCACATAGCCTAAACCATGTGAATGCCTTTCCCTTCAAAGATAAAGGGAAGACCTTCTTCTTGATAACATCCTCGGGCATACCTGCAAGCTTAAATAATCCACAAACTTCATCCACATAGATTAGGTGTAAATCAGGATGCAATGTTCCATCTCCTGTGAAAGGATTAGCTAGCAATTTTTCTATCACAACCGAAGGAATTTCAAAGTAAACATTTTTAATAGGTTCAATAGGCTGAGGAGCAACTCTTTGCTCTACTGGTCGGGGTGAAGATACCCCGAACAAGCCCCTCAAAGGATTACTTTCCATAGTAACAAGTGACAGTAAATTTTAGCACAGTATATAAATTTTTTCCTTACCAAATTCCACTTACCAAAGGCGCTTAACTCCCCGGCAACGGTGCCAGAAAATGACAAGCGGTTTTCAGTATAGGGGATCTATCGTAGTCCTTTCGATAAGTAAGAGTGTCGAACCCAACGAGGAGCGGAAGGAAATGACAAGCGGTTTTCAGTAAGGTATTCTCTGCAAGCACTGTAATTATCGGTAACAGATAGTTTTGTGATAGGATAATTTGTAACGGGTAACAAGTAACAAGTGTAAATAAAGTGCAGCAAGGTGTCCCAATCCTTTTTGTAGCAAAGGACAAGCCTGGACAAATTCTTATATGAAGGAAAACACTCTCGAGGACACATGGGAATTATTGTCAAGCTAGTTCTCATCACGCTCATATGATTCGCGTTCGTTACTTTGATAATTTGATATGTGGGTGGACCGGTGCTTGGGTGCTGCCCTTTCTTGGACAAGCATCCCACTTATGATTAACCCCTATTGCAAGCATCCGCAACTACAAATGAAGTATTAAGGTAAACCTAACCATAACATGAAACATATGGATCCAAATCAGCCCCTTACGAAGCAACACATAAACTAGGGTTTAAGCTTCTATCACTCTAGCAACCCACACTACGGGAAACAGGTAATTTGCCATCAGGAGGCGTCTTTGCCGTCAGCTTTTCATCGGGAAGACGGCAATGAGTGGGTTTGCCGTCATCAGTAGACGGCAAAGAAAAACTAACGGTAAAAAAAACTTTGCCGTCTGCGAAAATAAATACAGACGGCAAAAAGCTCGCTTTGCCGTCTGCAGCAAAAATCACAGATGGCAAAGAATCTTTGCCGTCTGTATTTGTTTTGATAGACGGCAAAGATTTGTTACCATCTGTGGTTTTTTGGCAGACGGCAAAGTGATCTCTTTGCCGTCTGTATTTATTTTCGCAGACGGCAAAGAAGAAGCACATCACGCGGATCAATCACGCGGATTGATGACTTGGCAATATCTCAAACGCACATCCCATGCCGTCGGACGCACGTCTCAACCCACCACCCCACGACGCACGCCTCCACCAACCCCACGACGCACGCACCCCCACGCACGCCCCCACCCACGAGGACACGACCCCACCTGCTCCACCCACGACTCCCATCTCCTCCCCCGTGCTCCCTCTTCTCTCCAGCCTCCACCTCCCCGATCAAGTAGTAGCACCCCGCCGGCCAGCGCCCTCATCTCTCCTGCTCCCTGCTCCCTGCTCCCTACTTCTCCCCCAAGCTCCCACAGGCCGCAGGGCAACGCCCGCCCGCCCGTCCCCAAGCAGCTGCACGCCGCGGCCAGCGCCCTCCCGCCCGTCCGTCCGCCGCCGCGCCCAGCATCCTCCGGCCGCCGCCCTTCGGACCACCCTCCCGCCCGTCCGCAGCCGCGCCTAGCATCCTCCTGCCACTGCCTCACACCACAGCTCCTCCGGTCGCGCACCGGAGCTCCTCCTCACCCGCTGGTCGTGCTCTCCGCCTCGCAAGCTCCGCCGCCAGAGCAGCCGGGCGCTCCACCTCGTGAGCTCCGCCGGTCAAGCAGCGCCCATCCCCGACCTCCCTTGCTGCCTCGTCATGGCGTTGGAGCGAGTCAGCTCCCGAGCGCGGCTAGGCCGGAGCGACATGGCTGAGCAGGTCCTGGAGACGGCGCAGCGAGCAGAGCACAGCAGAGCAATGCAGCGAGCGTTGGGGCCGGGCGGCGGGGCGAACAGAGCACTGCAGGGGAAAGGAAGGACCTGATTGATTTTTAGATTTAATTTTTAGCGTCCTTTGTGTTAATTTCCAGGATTATTCTGTAGCTTTAGTTTTTTTGGGTCATGTTTGCATTATGTACTGACAGCAATGTCATGGAATGAAAGCAATAAAAATGGCCGAGCATTTGCCTGTTAAAAGAAGAAGAAACATGGGCAGTGCACTGCGTGGATTGACCGCATCCCTTGGAAACAACACTGATGTGTTTTTTTATTTGATCCTTTTCTTTGTCGTCTGTGTATATAAGGCTGACGGCAAAGGAAAAATAGCTGACAGTAAAGATATAGTCTGGTTGACGGCAAAAGTACTTTTCTTTGGCGTCTGTGATTTATAAGGATGACGGCGAAGTAGATTTGGCTGATGGCAAAGTCTTTGCCGTCTGTTTGATGAAAAGCTGACGCCAAAGTATTCTTTGCTGACTTATCTTTGCCGTCTGACTTTGCCGTCTACTTCCTGACGGCAAACTCTTTGCCGTCTGGATTTAGGCCTTTGCCGTCTGTGATCCACAGACGGCAAATTACCTGTTTCTTGTAGTGCCATCATCTACTTATTACTTCCCAATGCCTTCCTCTAGGCCCAAACAATGGTGAAGTGTCATGTAGTCGACGTTCACATAAAACCACTAGAGGAAAGACAACATACATCTCATCAAAATATCGAACGAATACCAAATTCGCATGACTACTTATAGCAAGACTTCTCACATGTCCTTAGGAACAAACGTAACTACTCACAAATCATATTCATGTTCATAATCAGAGGAGTATTAATATGCATAAAGGATCTGAACATATGATCTTCCACCAAATAAACCAACTAGCATCAACTACAAAGAGTAATCAACACTACTAGCAACCTACAGGTACCAATCTGAGGCTATGAGACAAAGATTGGATACAAGAGATGAACTAGGGTTTGAGAGGAAATGGGACTGGTGAAGATGTTGATGGAGATTGACCCCCTCCCGCTGAGAGGGTCGATGGTGATGATGATGGTGATGATTTCTCCCTCCCGGAGGGATGTTTCCCCGGCAGAACAGCTCCGCCGGAGCACTCGATTGTTTCCACCAAGGTTCCACCTCGTGGCGCCAGTGTTTCATCCTGAAAGCTTGCTTATGATTTTTTCCAGGGTAAAAGACCTCATATAGGCAAATAAGGGCACCGGAGGGCAGCCAGGGGGCCCATGAGGCAGGGGGCGCGCCCAAGGGGTAGGGCGCGCCCCCACCCTCGTGGACAGGGTGTGGCCCCCCTCTGGTGCTTTCTTCGCCCAATATTTTTAATATATTCCAAAAATAACTTCCGTGGAGTTTCAGGACTTTTGGAGTTGTGCAGAATAGGTCTCTAATATTTGCTCCTTTTCCAGCCCAGAATTCCAACTGCCGGCATTCTCTCTCTTCATGTAAACCTTGTAAAATAAGAGAGAAAAGGCATAAGTATTGTGACATAATATGTAATAACAGCCCATAATGCAATTAATATTGATTTAAAAGCATGATGCAAAATGGACGTATCAGGTTGCACTAGGAAGCTCGATTCGTTGGCACCATGACTCGATCAACATTATGTTCAAGTTGAATTATCATCAGGTTTAACTTGAAATAAAAGAACTCGAGTCATAGTATGCCATGAACATGCAACTATCTGACATGCACTATATCCACATATCGCTAAAATCAACGGATCAACATCATAGAAATATTCTGCTTGCACTACTAAGCACTTTAACTTACTGGTTTCAATTTCACTGGTTTTCAATCCCATCATTTTTAGTTATGCCATTAACATAGTAATATCAATAACCATGTATGAAAATGATACCGATCATGACCAAATCATAGCCACCGCCTCACACTAGTCCATGTACTGAAACACTTCTGTAACTAAGCACTTCAATCATGTTAAAGTAAACTAGCGTAAGCAATATTTATGAAATGATTAAATGTCTGAAATAAACCATATTCAAGTTGGAAGAAAATCATAATTTTTGAAATGACACCATGCAAATATTTGTGTGGCTTGCCTTAGCATAGAGGAGGGTCACACTCTTCTTGGTTCTCTTCTAGACAAGCTTCTCCTTCTAAACATAAATAAAATAGCAAAAAGAATACATCAAGAACACTTCTGAAATTCACCAGAAATTCTAGATAGTAGAGAAAAATCTCAAATTTTATGTGCTGCTAGAATATTTCAATACAAACACAATTAAAAAATAATCAATACATTTGGACTTATGGTTTAAGAGTTATGGCTGGTCAAAGTTTCTTGTCAAAATTTGAATTAAATTCAAATAAAAAACCAGGGGGTAACGTCGAAGGCGTAAACCCGCGGGGCGCCACCACTTATACCGCTTCTGGCGCGGCTAAGTGGCTGACTATGGGCCCCTGCTATTAGGTTTAGAGGGAGAGGGAGGGAAATAGAGGAGGGGCAACGAGTCTCCGGCGATTCTTCGGCGAGGAGAGGTCGGCTGCTGCCATGGAGGGGGGGAATGGATGCACAAGACTACGGTGAGTCTATACGTACCGGAAACGTGGCTAGGGGTGGACGGAGCGGGTCGCGGTGATCTTCTCTAGAGACGTCGTCAGAGGGAGCTCGTTGGAGTTGGCGATTCCAGCGAGGGATGGCGTTTCCAGGGGCTCCAACTAGTTCAGCATGCACCCGAGGATCACCAGGGACAGGCCTGTGGAGTTGGTCGAGCTCGAGCGGCTCTAGAGGGGTGGGGAGCAGCAGAGGGGATCGCCGGCGAGCTGGGGTCGGGAACGGCGGCCAGAGGCCTGCTCGGCTAGGCTGCGGCTATCGATTGCTTCATGGTGGTTGTGTGAGTGTGTTGCGATGCTTGGAGAGGTTGGGGAGGGGCTGTATTTATACGCGGAGGGGAGGGGTCACGAGCTCCGCCGGAGCTCTCTAGAGACAGCGCACGATGACGAAGAGCTCTAGTGAGAGGGGGAGAAGAGGCCGTGGTTCACGTGGCCACTGTGGGAGGGAGGAGACAAGCACAGGGGCTCGGGTGGCGACGAGAACAGGGGCACGGGCACACTGTACGCTTGGACGCGTCGTGCCCGTGCTCGCTACAGCGAGTTCCAGCGTCGGGCGAGTGCCAGGGGGAGTTAATGGCTTCAGTACGATGATGGTGGCATGGTTTGGCAAGGTGCGACGAGCGGGGAAGCAAGCACGAGCGCCACAGAAACGTCGGCGGCATCCAGAGCGCGTCGACTAGCTTCCTGGCATCATGCACACGTGTGGTCACCGCGTGAACTCTGGCATCACACCACGTAGCGCATTAAATTCATGTCTGGCGTGTAGTGCTTACTGGTTTGGGTTGATCCAAGGTCTTGAATTGATCACAGGTCGACTGTGCAAGTGTGTAGCATTCTGGCAAGTTTCTGGACAGAAGAATCTTGAAGGAGTTTAGGGCTAAGCTTAGGAGGTAAAGGTTTCTTAGGAGGGTAATGAAGCCCTAAAAGTTTCAGCTTCATTGGATCAGGGAAAAATGCACTTCCTTTTTAAAGTGCATTTTCCGGCCAAAACAGAAAAGATTTTTTGTAGAAAAAATATTCCAAATAACTATGAAATATTTTTGCACATGGAGGTGTGCCAGGGTCCAAAGAATATTCAGGAATTTTCTCAGATTTTTGTGGGCAAGAAAAATGAGGGTTGCTTTGGAGCATATGTAACTGAAGTGTGATTTCAGAGAAGAAATAAATATTTTTCATTTATGAAAAATATTCCTAGGGCCATTTTGTGACATATCAGAGAGGAAATGATGTGTTTGAGAGGGAGGTGAGTCACTTGGGTGAAAATCAAGGAAATTCCCAAGTGGTTAAGTCCAACTGAGTTGATTCAAAACTCCAAATTCAAATAAATGGCAATGAAATCCAGACAAAGAAAAAGAGCAAAAACCAGGATGTCACATACATGAATGGTCAAAAAAACAATATGCATACATCCATTTAGTAAAAATTTCTATGTACAAAAAGACTATCTATGAACAAAAAAAAGCAAACATCAGTGGACAAAAAAGCATACATCAATGGATCTCCCATATATTTAGAAAAATATGCATACATCCATTTAGTAAAAATTTCTATGAACAAAAAACTTTCTATGAAGAAAAAAAATGCACAAGTATGCCAGCGGCGGCGGAGGCGGCGTCGTCGGGGCAGGGCAGGGGTGCGGGGGAACGGGGGCTCACTGGGGGCGGCGTTGGGGCAGGGGCAGGGCCACGGCTGCGTCGGGGCAGGGCAGGGGCGCGGGGAGCGGCGCCAGCGTTGGGGCAGGGTGCGCGTCGGGGCAGAGGGTGTCGAGGGCGTCGGTGAGGGCATCAACGGCGAGGAGGAGCAGCCTGACGGCAAGGGCGTCGACGGCGAGCTCGGGCAGCCTGGCGGCGTTGATGTGCTTGGCGTCGTCGGGGGCAACTACACATGAAATCTGAAAAATTCCTAAGTCCTGGCTTATATACCCAACCCTTTCGTCCCGGTTGGTGGCTCCAATCGGGACCACCTTTGGTCCCGGTTGGAGCCACCAACCGGGAATAAAGGTCAATTTCAGCAGCCCAAAGGGCAGGAAGCAGAGATCTTTGGTCTCGGTTGGTGGCTCGAACCGGGACGAAAGGGTGGCATTAGTCCCGGTTGGTGGCTCAATCTGGGACCAAAGGCACCCTTTCGCCCCGGTTCGAGCCACCAACCGGGACCAATAGCCTGGCACAGTGGTGTGGTGGGAGTTTAGTCCCACCTCGCTAGTTGAGAGAGGGCCGCACTAGTTTATAAGGCCCGCTGTGGCTGAGCATTCGAGCTCCTCTCCAATGCAGACAATAGTTGCCTAAACTTTGTCACTACCGTGTTGGGCCTATTGGGCCCGCGGGCCTGCATCCTGGCCCATGTATAGATTGGTTTCTAGTCGTATGCGGGCCATGGTGGGCCAGTAGGCGGCATTCTTATTTTTTATGTCATTTTAGTCTGCTATTAAAGATTTCAACATAAATTAATTTATGAAAATTCCTTTTGCTATTAAAGTTTTTAACAAAAAATACTTTGATAATTTTAGTTGCATAAATTTTATATAATTTTAAGTTAATATTATTTTGATAATATTTTTATCTTTATGTCATTTTAGTTTGATATTAAAGTTTTTAACATAAAAAACTTTATAAAAATTCTTTTTGCTATTAAAGTTTTTAACAAAAGTACATTGATAATTTTAGTTGCATAAATTTTATATAATTTTAGTTTAATATTATTTTGATAATATCTAGAGGTTTATAAAAGCTTTTTAGGTGATTCTTTTTACTATTAAAGAATATTATAATTTTGTTTTAGTTGATCATAACAAAATATTTTAATTGATTCTTTTTAGTTCATTCTTTTTGCTATTAGAGTTTTATAAAAGCTTTTTAGTTCATTCTTTTTGTTATTAGAGTTTTATAAAAGCTTTTTAGTTCATTCTTTTGAAAAGCACTACAAATGAACACTGGAAAGGTTGAAAGTTGGCATGGTATCATCATTTCACCCACATAGCATGTGCTAAAAAGTTGAGAGGGTTATGACAAGAACTGGATGCACTTCGTGTACGAAACGGACAATCTCTTTCGAAGTATCACGGTTTCGGGTGAAAACTCATTGGTGACAAAGGGATTTCATTTTTTGAACTTATTTCAACTCCAGACTTTTTGTGCGTCCAACATGCACCATTCAAAGCCACATCATTCAATATTCAACCATTTCTGACTTCATTTGGTATTTTTCATGCATTTACTAATTTTTTTAGCTAAATGACACTAAAATTGAAAGGCACTACAAATGAATTTTGAAAAGGATGAAAGTTGGCATGGTATCATCATTTGACCCACATAGCATGTGCTAAAAATTTGAGAGGGTTACGACAAAAACTGAAGGCACTTCGTGTACAAAATGGAGAATCTCTTTCGAATTATCAGGGTTTCGGTTGAAAACTCATCTACTACAAAGGGATTTCATTTTTTCTTTGTGTAATCAAAGCCATCATCAGAATAGTTATGGAGAGAAAGTCTTCACTTTTTCTTTTCGTGTGTCCCTTGCTTATTGCGCCATAACCTTGGATAATCTTCATCATTTAATAGGGTGCTCGGGTCAGCCTTCACTATTAAGGGAGGAATTTCATGAAACTTTTCATAATCTTTAGACATGTCTGTCTTACCCTCCACTCCCATGATGTCTCTTTTCCCTGAAAGAACTATGTGGCACTTTGGCTCATCGTATGATGTATTCGCTTCCTTATCTTTTCTTTTTCTTTGTTTGGTAGACATGTCCTTCACATAGGAAACCTGCGCCACATCATTGGCTAGGACGAATGGTTCTTCTGTGTACCCAAGATTGTTCAGATCCACTGTTGTCATTCCATACTGTGGGTCTACCTGTACCCCACCTCCTGACAGAATAACACATTTGCACCCAAACAAAGGGACCTTAAAATCATGTCCATAGTCAAGTTCCCATATGTCTACTATGTAACCATAATATGTGTCCTTTCCCATGAGATGTGTTTGCAACCAACTGCCGAAAGTCCTGATGTGTTCACATGTAATCCAGTCGTCACACTGCTCCGGGTGTTTGGAGCGCAGAATATTCTTGTGTTCATTGACATACAGGGTCACCAAGGTAGAATTCTGTAGAACTGTGTAGTGTGCTTGAGCCCAAGAATGCCCGTCCCTACATATTATTGAGTTCGCTCCCACTACAAAAAAATACACTTCCGTGATGGTACGTGTTTGTCACAGTAGGTCACGTTTTATGTCATGCATGTACATTCATGATGATTTTATGATAGAATCAAGATAGTCATACCTGTGCTATCGTAGAAGTGTTCCATGACATTACCAAAATTATCATCACGAAAGTGTCTGATACGTCTCCAACATATCTTCCATGCTGTTTTATTATCAATATTGGATGTTTTATAATCATTATATAGTCATTTTATATCAGTTTTTGGTACTAACCTATTGACATAGTGCCAAGTGCCAGTTGTTGTTTTCTACATGTTTTTTACATTGCAGGAAATCAATATCAAACGGAGTCCAAATGCCCCGAAACTTTTTAAAGATTTTTTATGGGCCAGAAGGAAGAAGATGGGCCCTGGTTGCACCTAGGGGGAGGCCCGAGGAGGGCACAACCCACCAGGGCGCGCCAGGAGGCCCTAGTGTTGGAAATATGCCCTAGAGGCAATAATAAAAGCTTTATTATTATATTTCTTTGTTCATGCTAATTGTCTTTATTCATGCTATAATTGTGTTATCCAGAAATCGTAATACATGTGTGAATAACAGACACCAACATGTCCCTAGTATGCCTCTAGTTGACTAGCTCGTTGATCAATAGATAGTCATGGTTTCCTGACTATGGACATTGGATGTCGTTGATAAAGAGATCACATCATTAGGAGAATGATGTGATGGACAAGACCCAATCCTAAACATAGCTTAAAGATCGTATAGTTCGTTTGCTAGAGTTTTTCCAATGTAAAGTATCTTTTCCTTAGACCATGAGGTCGTGTAACTGATATCGTAGGAGTGCTTTGGGTATACCAAACGTCACAACGTAACTGGGTGACTATAAAGGTATACTACGGGTATCTCCGAAAGTGTCTGTTGGGTTGACACAGATCAAGACTGGGATTTGTCACTCCGTATGACGGAGAGGTATCACTGGGCCCACTCGGTAATGCATCATCAATATGAGCTCAAAGTGACCAAGTGTCTGGTCACGGGATCATGCATTACGGTACGAGTAAAGTGACTTTCCGGTAACGATATTGAACGAGGTATTGGGATATCGACGATCGAATCTCGGGCAAGTAACATATCGATTGACAAAGGGAATTGAATACGGGGTTGCTTGAATCCTCAACATCGTGGTTCATCCGATGAGATCATCGTGGAGCATGTGGGAGCCAACATGGGTATCCAGATCCCGCTGTTGGTTATTGACCGGAGAGTCGTCTCGGTCATGTCTGCCTGTCTCCCGAACCCGTAGGGTCTACACACTTAAGGTTCGGTGACGCTAGGGTTGTAGGGATATGTATATGCAGTAACCCGAATGTTGTTCAGAGTCCCGGATGAGATCCCGGATGTCACGAGGAGTTCCGGAATGGTCCGGAGATAATGAATTATATATAGGAAGTGCTATTTCGGCCATCGGACAAGTTTCGGGGTTATCCGTATTGTACCGGGACCACCGGAAGGGTCCCGGGGGCCCACCGGGTGAGGCCACCTGCCCCGGGGGGCCACATGGGCTGTAGGGGGTGCGCCTTGGCCTACATGGGCCAAGGGCACCAGCCCCAAGAGGCCCATGCGCCTAGGGTTCACAAAAGGGAAGGGTCCCACTTGTGGAAGGCACCTCCGAGGTGCCTTGGGGGGGAGGGAAACCTCCCCTGGCCGCTGCCCCCTAGGAGATTGGATCTCCTAGGGCCGGCACCCCCCCTAGGCCCTCCTATATATAGTGGGGGAAGGAGGGCTTTTCATCCACGCCTTTGGTTGCCTCCTTCTCCCTCTCCAACTCCTCCTTCTCCTCCATAGTGCTTGGCGAAGCCCTGACGGAGCACTGCAGCTCCACCAACACCACGCCGTCGTGCTGTTGCTGGAGCCATCTTCCTCAACCTCTCCTTTCCCCTTGCTGGATCAAGAAGAAGGAGACTTTACGCTAACCGTACGTGTGTTGAACGTGGAGGTGCCGTCCGTTCGGCGCTATAATCTCCGGTGATTTGGATCACGTCATGTTCGACTACATCATTCCCGTTCTTTGAACGCTTCCGCTCGCGATCTACAAAGGTATGTAGATGCATCCGATTACTCGTTGCTAGATGAACTCATAGATGGATCTTGGTGAAGCCGTAGGAAATTTTTTGTTTTCTGCTACGTTCCCCAACAGTGGCATCATGAGCTAGGTCTATGCGTAGTTCTTCTTGCGCGAGTAGAACACAATTTGTTGTGGGCGTAGATGTTGTCAACCTTCTTGCCGCTACTAGTCTTATCTTGCTTCAACGGTATTGTGGGATGAAGCGGCCCGGACCAACCTTACACGTATGCTTACGTGAGACCGGTTCCACCGACTAACATGCACTAGTTGCATAAGGTGGCTGGCGGGTGTCTGTCTCTCCTACTTTAGTTGGAGCGGATTCGATGAAAAGGGTCCTTATGAAGGGTAAATAGAAGTTGACAAATCACGTTGTGGCTTTCACGTAGGTAAGAAAACGTTCTTGCTAGAACCCTAATTCAGCCACGTAAAACTTGCAACAACAATTAGAGGACGTCTAACTTATTTTGTTGTGATATGATATGGCCAAAGTTGTGATGAATGATGAATGATCTATATGTGATGTATGAGTTGTTCATGCTATTGTAATAGGAATCACGACTTGCATGTCGATGAGTATGACAACCGGCAGGAGCCATAGGAGTTGTCTTTATTTTTGTAATGACCTACGTGTCATTGAAGAATGCCATGTAAATTACTTTACTTTATTGCTAAACGCGTTAGCCATAGTAGTAGAAGTAATAGTTGGCGAGAAACTTCATGGAGACACGATGATGGAGATCATGGTGTCAAGCCGGTGACAAGATGATCATGGAGCCCCAAGATGGAGATCAAAGGAGCTATGTGATATTGGCCATATCATGTCACTATTATTATTTGATTGCATGTGATGTTTATCATGTTTAGCATCTTGTTTACTTAGAACGACGGTAGTAAATAAGATGATCCCTTACAACAATTTCAAGAAGTGTTCTCCCCTAACTGTGCACCATTGCTAAAATTCGTCGTTTCGAAGAACCACGTGATGATCGGGTGTGATAGATCCTTACGTTCACATACAACGGGTGTAAGACAGTTTTGCACATGCAAAACACTTAGGGTTAACTTGACGAGCCTAGCATGTGTATAGACATGGCCTCGGAACACAGAGACCGAAAGGTCGAACACGAGTCGTATGGAAGATACGATCAACATGAAGATGTTCACCGACGATGACTAGTCCGTCTCACGTGATGATCGGACACGGCCTAGCCGACTCGGATCGTGTAACATTTAGATGACTAGAGGGATGTCTAATCTGAGTGGGAGTTCATTAATAATTTGATTAGATGAACTTAATTATCATGAACTTAGTCTAAAATCTTTACAATATGTCTTGTAGATCAAATGGCCAAGGTTGTCTTAAATTTCAACGTGTTCCTAGAGAAAACCAAGCTGAAAGACGATGGCAGCAACTATACGGACTGGGTCCGGAACCTGAGGATCATCCTCATAGCTGCCAAGAAAGATTATGTCCTACAAGCACCGCTCGGTGATCCACCCGTCCCACAGAACAAAGACGTTATGAACGCTTGGCAGACACGTACTGATGACTACTCCCTCGTTCAGTGCGGCATGCTTTACAGCTTAGAGCCGGGGCTCCAAAAGCGTTTTGAGAGACATGGAGCATATGAGATGTTCGAAGAGCTGAAAATGGTTTTTCAAGCTCATGCCCGGATCGAGAGATATGAAGTCTCCAACAAGTTCTTCAGCTGTAAGATGGAGGAAAATAGTTCTATCAGTGAGCACATACTCACCATGTCTGGGTTACATAACCGCTTGACTCAGCTGGGAGTTAATCTCCCAGATGACGCGGTCATTGACAGAATCCTACAATCGCTTCCACCAAGCTACAAGAGCTTTGTGATGAACTTCAATATGCAGGGGATGCAAAAGACCATTCCTGAGGTATTTGCAATGCTGAAATCAGCAGAGGTAGAAGTCAAGAAGGAACATCAAGTGTTGATGGTAAATAAAACCACTAAGTTCAAGAAGGGCAAGGGTAAAAAGAACTTCAAGAAGGACGGCAAGGAAGTTGCTGCTCCTGGCAAGAAAGCTGCCGGGAAGAAGCCAAAGAATGGACCCAAGCCCGAGACTGAGTGCTTTTATTGCAAGGAAAGTGGTCACTGGAAGTGGAACTGCCCCAAATACTCAGAAGACAAGAAGGCCGGCAAAACGAAAGGTATATGTGATATACATGTAATTGATGTGTACCTTACCAGTACTCATAGTAGCTCTTGGGTATTTGATACCGGTGCAGTTGCTCACATTTGTAACTCAAAGCAGGAGCTGCAGAATAAGCGGGGACTGGAAAAGGACGAGGTGACGATGTGCGTCGGGAATGGTTCCAAGGTCGATGTGATCGCCGTCGGCACGCTGCCTCTACATTTACCTACAGGATTAGTTTTAAACCTCAATAATTGTTATTTAGTGCCAGCTTTGAGCATGATACTTGTGTCGGGATCTCATTTAATTCGAGATGGCTACTCATTTAAATCCGAGAATAATGGTTGTTCTGTTTATATGAGAGATATGTTTTATGGTCATGCTCCTATGGTGAATGGTTTATTCTTAATGAATCTCAAGCGTAATGCTACACATATTCACAGTGTGAGTACCAAAAGATGTAAAGTTGATAATGATAGTCCCACATACTTGTGGCACTGCCGCCTTGGTCACATAGGTGTCAAACGCATGAAGAAGCTCCATGCAGATGGACTTTTAGAGTCTCTTGATTACGAATCATTTGACACGTGCGAACCATGCCTCATGGGTAAGATGACCAAGACTCCGTTCTCAGGAACAATGGAGCGAGCAACCAACTTATTGGAAATCATACATACTGATGTGTGCGGTCCAATGAGTGTTGAGGCTCGCGGTGGCTATCGTTATGTTCTCACCCTCACTGATGATTTGAGTAGATATGGGCATATCTACTTAATGAAACACAAGTCTGAGACCTTTGAAAAGTTCAAGCAATTTCAGAGTGAGGTTGAGAATCATGTTGGAAATATGCCCTAGAGGCAATAATAAAAGTATTATTATTATATTTCCTTGTTCATGATAATTGTCTTTTATTCATGCTATAACTGTATTATCCGGAAATCGTAATACACGTGTGAATACATAGACCACAATATGTCCCTAGTGAGCCTCTAGTTGATTAGCTCGTTGTGATCAACAGATAGTCATGGTTTCCTGGCTATGGACATTGGATGTCGTTGATAACGGGATCACATCATTAGGAGAATGATGTGATGGACAAGACCCAATCCTAAGCATAGCACAAAGATCGTGTAGTTCGTTTGCTAGAGCTTTGCCAATGTCAAGTATCTCTTCCTTTGACCATGAGATCGTGTAACTCCTGGATACCGTAGGAGTGCTTTGGGTGTATCAAACTTCACAACGTAACTGGGTCACTATAAAGATGCACTACAGGCATCTCCGAAAGTATCTATGGTTTTATGCGGATCGAGACTGGGATTTGTAACTCCGTGTAAACGGAGAGGTATCTCTGGGCCCACTCGGTAGGACATCATCATATGCGCAATGTGACCAAGGAGTTGATCACGGGATGATGTGTTACGGAACGAGTAAAGTGACTTGCCGGTAACGAGATTGAACAAGGTATCGGTATACCGACGATCGAATCTCGGGCAAGTAAAATACCGCTAGACAAAGGGAATTGTATACGGGATCGATTGAGTCCTTGACATCGTGGTTCATCCGATGAGATCATCGTGGAACATGTGGGAGCCAACATGGGTATCCAGATCCCGCTGTTGGTTATTGACCGGAGATCGTCTCGGTCATGTCTGCATGTCTCCCGAACCCGTAGGGTCTACACACTTAAGGTTCGATGACGCTAGGGTTATAAAGGAAGCTTGTATGTGGTTACCGAATGTTGTTCGGAGTCCCGGATGAGATCCCGGACGTCACGAGGAGTTCCGGAATGGTCCGGAGGTAAAGATTTATATATAGGAAGTCCTGTTTCGGCCATCGGGACAAGTTTCGGGGTCATCGGTATTGTACCGGGACCACCGGAAGGGTCCCGGGGGCCCACCGGGTGGGGCCACCTGCCCCGGGGGGCCACATGGGCTGAGGGGGGTGCGCCTTGTCCTACATGGGCCAAGGGCACCAGCCCCTAGAGGCCCATGCGCCAAGATAAAGGAAAAAGGGGAGAGTCCTAAAGGGGGAAGGCACCTCCGAGGTGCCTTGGGGAGGATGGACTCCTCCCCCCTCCTTAGCCGCACCCCTTGCTTGGAGTAGGGGGCAAGGCTGCGCCTCCCCCCTCTCCCCTGCCCCTATATATAGTGGAGGGGAGGGAGGGCATCCATACCTGAGCCTTTGGCGCCTCCCTCCCTCCCGTGACACCTCCTCCTCTCCTGTAGGTGCTTGGCGAAGCCCTGCAGGATTGCCACGCTCCTCCACCACCACCACGCCGTTGTGCTGCTGTTGGATGGAGTCTTCCTCAACCTCTCCCTCTCTCCTTGCTGGATCAAGGCGTGGGAGACGTCACCGGGCTGTACGTGTGTTGAACGCGGAGGTGCCGTCCGTTCGGCACTTGATCATCGGTGATCTGAATCACGACGAGTACGACTCCATCAACCCCGTTCACTTGAACGCTTCCGCTTAGCGATCTACAAGGGTATGTAGATGCACTCTCCTCTCTCCTTTCTACTCGTTGCTGGTCTCTCCATAGATAGATCTTGGTGATACGCGTAGGAAAATTTTGAATTTCTGCTACGTTCCCCAACAGTGGCATCATGAGCTAGGTCTATGGCGTAGATTCTTTGCACGAGTAGAACACAAAGTAGTTGTGGGCGTCGATATTGTTCAATATGCTTGCGTTACTATTCTTATCTTGATTCGGCGGCATCGTGGGATGAAGCGGCCCGGACCAACCTTACACGTACGCTTACGTGAGACCGGTTCCACCGACAAACATGCACTAGTTGCATAAGGTGGCTGGCGGGTGTCTGTCTCTCCCACTTTAGTCGGATCGGATTCGATGAAAAGGGTCCTTATGAAGGGTAAATAGCAATTGGCATATCACGTTGTGGTTCATGCGTAGGTAAGAAACGTTCTTGCTAGAAACCCATAGCAGCCACGTAAAACATGCAAACAACAATTAGAGGACGTCTAACTTGTTTTTGCAGGGTATGCTATGTGATGTGATATGGCCAAAGGATGTGATGAATGATATATGTGATGTATGAGATTGATCATGTTCTTGTAATAGGATTCACGACTTGCATGTCGATGAGTATGACAACCGGCAGGAGCCATAGGAGTTGTCTTTATTTTTTTTTGTATGACCTGCGTGTCATTGAAGAACGCCATGTAAACTACTTTACTTTATTGCTAAACGCGTTAGTCATAGAAGTAGAAGTAGTCGTTGGCGTGACAACTTCATGAAGACACGATGATGGAGATCATGATGATGGAGATCATGGTGTCATGCCGGTGACAAGATGATCATGGAGCCCCGAAGATGAAGATCAAAGGAGATATATGATATTGGCCATATCATGTCACTACTCTTATTTGATTGCATGTGATGTTTATCATGTTTATACATCTTATTTGCTTAGAACGACGGTAGTAAATAAGATGATCCCTCATAAAAATTTCAAGAAGTGTTCTCCCCTAACTGTGCACCGTTGCTACAGTTCGTCGTTTCGAAGCACCACGTGATGATCGGGTGTGATAGATTCTTACGTTCACATACAACGGGTGTAAGACAGTTTTACACAGCGAAAACACTTAGGGTTAACTTGACGAGCCTAGCATGTACAGACATGGCCTCGGAACACGGAGACCGAAAGGTCGAGCATGAGTCGTATAGAAGATACGATCAACATGAAGATGTTCACCGATGATGACTAGTCCGTCTCACGTGATGATCGGACACGGCCTAGTTTGACTCGGATCATGTAATCACTTAGATGACTAGAGGGATGTCTATCTGAGTGGGAGTTCATAAGATGAACTTAATTATCCTGAACAAAGTCAAAAGACCTTTTGCAAATTATGTCGTAGCTCGCGCTATAGTTCTACTGTTTTAGATATGTTCCTAGAGAAAATTATAGTTGAAAGTTGATAGTAGCGATTATGCGATCAGTAGAAAGCTTATGTCCTTAATGCACCGCTCAGTGTGCTGAACCCCAAACGTTGTCTGTGGTTGTTGCGAACATCTGACATACACGTTTTGATAACTACGTGATAGTTCAGTTAAACGGTTTAGAATTGAGGCACCAAAGACGGTTTCGAAACGTCACGGAACATATGAGATGTTTCGAGGGCTGAAATTGGGATTTTAGGCTCGTGCCCACGTCAAGAGGTATAAGACCTCCGACGATTTTCTTAGCCTGCAAACTAAGGGAGAAAAGCTCAATCGTTGAGCTTGTGCTCAGATTGTCTGAGTACAACAATCACTTGAATCAAGTGGGAGTTGATCTTCCAGATGAAATAGTGATAGTTTCTCCGAAGTCATTACCACCAAGCTGCTAGAGCTTCGTGATGAACTATAACATATCAAGGATAGAGATGATGATCCTTGAGGTATTCGCGTTGTTTGACATCGCGAAAGTAGAAATCAAGAAGGAGCATCAATTGTTGATGGTTGGTGAAACCACTAGTTTCAAGAAGGGCAAGGGAACAAAGGGATACTTCATGAAACGGCAAATCAGCTGCTGCACCAATGAAGAAACCCGAGGTTGAACCCAAACCCGAGACTAAGTGCTTCTGTAATAAGGGGAACAACCACTGGAGCAAGATTACCCTAGATACTTGGTAGATGAGAAGGCTGGCAAGGTCGATAGAAGTATATTGGATATACATTATGTTAATGTGTACTTTACTAGTACTCCTAGTAGCACCAGGGTATTGGATACCGGTTCGGTTGCTAAGTGTTAGTAACTCGAAATAAAAGCTACGGAATAAACGGAGACTAGCTAAAGGTGAGCTGACGATATGTGTTGGAAGTGTTTCCAATGTTGATATGATCAAGCATCGCACGCTCCCTCTACCATTGAGATTTGGTGTTTGCGTTGAGCATAGACATGATTGGATTATGTCTATAGCAATACGGTTATTCATTTAAGGAGAATAATGGTTACTCTGTTTATTTGAATAATACCTTCAATGGTCTTACACCTAAAATGAATGGTTTATTGAATCTTGATCGTAGTGATACACATTTTCATGCCAAAAGATATAAGATAGTAATGATAGTACCACTTACTTGTGGCACTGCCATGTAAGTCATAATGGTATAAAAACGCATGAAGAAGCTCCATGTTGATGGATCTTTGGACTCACTCGGTTTTGAAAAGTTTGAGACATGCGAACCATGTCTATTGGTGTATATGCATGAAGAAACTCCATGCAAATGGATCGTTCGGACTCACTTGATTTTGAATCACTTGAGATATGCAAATCATACCACATGGGCAAGATGACTGAAAAGCCTCATTTTCAGTAAGATGGAACAAGATAGCAACTTGTTGGAAGTAACACATTTTGATGTGTGCAATCGAATGAGTGCTGAGGCATGCAGTGAATATCATTATGTTCTTACTTCACAGATGATTCGAGTAAATGTTGAGTATATTTACTTGATGAAACACAAGTCTGAATTATTGAATGGTTCAAGTAATTTCAGAGTGAAGTAGCAGATCATTGTGACAAGAGGATAAAATGTCTATGATATGATCATAGAGATGAATATCTGAGTTACGAGTTTTTGCACACAATTAAGACATTGTGGAAATTGTTTCGCAATTAATACCGCCTGGAACACCATAATGTGATGGTGTGTCCGAACATCATAGTTGCACCCTATTGGATATGGTGCGTACCATGATGTCTCTTATCAAATTACCACTATCGTTCATGGGTTAGGCATTAGAGACAACCACATTCACTTTAAATAGGGCACCACGTAATTCCGATGAGATGACACCGTATGAATTATGGTTTAGAGAAACCTAAGTTGTCGTTTCTTAAAAGTTTGGGGCTGCGACGCTTATATGAAAAAGTTTCAGGTTGATAAGCTCGAACCCAAAGCGGATAAAATGCATCTTCATAGGAAACCCAAAACAGTTGGGTATACCTTCTAATTCAGATCCGAAAGCAATATGGATTGTTTCTTGAATCGGGTCCTTTCTCGAGGAAAGGTTTCTCTCGAAAGAGTTGAGTGGGAGGATGGTGGAGACTTGATGAGGTTATTGAACCGTCTCTTCAACTAGTGTGTGGCAGGGCACAGGAAGATTGTTCCTGTGGCACCTACACCAATTGAAGTGGAAGCTTATGATATTGATCATGAAACTTCGGATCAAGTCACTACCGAACCTCGTAGGACGACAAGAACACGTACTACTTCGGAGTGGTAAGGTGATCCTGTCTTGAAGGTCATGTTGCTAGACAACAATGAACCTACGAGCTATGGAGAAGCGATGGTGGGCCCAAATTCCGACAAATGGTTAGAAGCCATGAAATCCGAGATAGTATCCATATATTAGAACAAAGCATGGACTTTGATGGACTTGCCCGATGATTGGCAATCCATTGAGATAAATGGATCTTTAAGAAGAAGACGGATGTAGATGGTAATGTCACCGTCCATGAAGCTCGACTTGTGGCGAAAAGTTTTTCACAAGTTCAAGGAGTTGACTACGATGAGATTTTCTCATCCGTAGCGATGCTTAAAGTCCGTCGGATTCATGTTAGCATTAGCTGTATTTATGAAATCTGGCAGATGGATATCAAAACGAGTTTCCTTACCAGTTTTCGTGAGGAAAGGTTGTATATAATACAATCAGAAAGTTTTTGTCGATCCTAAGGATGCTAAAAGGTATGCTAGCTCCAGCGATCCTACTAAGGACTGGAGTAAGCATCTCGGAGTTGGAATGTATGCTTTGATGATGATCAAAGATTTTGGGTTTGTACAAAGTTTATGAGAAACTTGTATTTCCAAAGAAGTGAGTGGGAGCACTATAGAATTTCTGATGAGTATATGTTGTTGACATATTGTTGATCAGAAATGACGTAGAATTTCTGGAAAGCATATAGGGTTATTTTGAAAGTGTTTTTCAATGGAAAGCCTGGATTAAGCTACTTGAACATTGAGCATCAAGATCTATAAGGATAGATCAAAATGCTTAATAATACTTTCAAATGAGCACATACCTTGACATGATCTTGAAGGTATTCAAGATGGATCAGTCAAAGAAGAAGTTCTTGCCTGAATTGTAAGGTACGAAGTTAAGACATAAAGCTCGACCACGGCAGAATAGAGAGAAAGGACGAAGGTCGTCCCCTATGCTTAAGACGTAGGCTCTTCAGTATGCTATGCTGTGTACCGCACCTGAAGTGTGCCTTGCCATGAGTCAGTCAAGGGGTACAAGAGTGATCCAAGAATGGCTCACAGGACAGCGGTCAAAGTTATCCTTAGTAACTAGTGGACTAAGGAATTTTCTCGATTATGGAGGTGGTAAAAGAGTTCGTCGTAAAGGGTTACGTCGATGCAAGCTTGACACCTATCCGGATAGCTCTGAGTAGAGATACCGGATACATATAATGGAGCAATAATTTAGAATAGCTCCAAGTAGAACAGTTATTTGGAATAGCTCCAAATAGAGCGTGGTAGCTGCATCTAGGAGATGACATAGAGATTTGTAAAGCACACACGGATCTGAAAGGTTCAGACCCGTTGACTAAAACCTCTCTCACAAGCAACATGATCAAACATAAAAAACTCATTGAGTGTCAATCACATAGTGATGTGAACTAGACTACTGACTCTAGTAAACTCTTGGGTATTAGTCACATGGCGATGTGACCTGTGAGTGTTAATCACATGGCGATGTGAACTAGATTATTGACTCTAGTGCAAGTGGGAGACTGTTGGAAATATGCCCTAGAGGCAATAATAAAAGTATTATTATTATATTTCCTTGTTCATGATAATTGTCTTTTATTCATGCTATAACTGTATTATCCGGAAATCGTAATACACGTGTGAATACATAGACCACAATATGTCCCTAGTGAGCCTCTAGTTGATTAGCTCGTTGTGATCAACAGATAGTCATGGTTTCCTGGCTATGGACATTGGATGTCGTTGATAACGGGATCACATCATTAGGAGAATGATGTGATGGACAAGACCCAATCCTAAGCATAGCACAAAGATCGTGTAGTTCGTTTGCTAGAGCTTTGCCAATGTCAAGTATCTCTTCCTTTGACCATGAGATCGTGTAACTCCTGGATACCGTAGGAGTGCTTTGGGTGTATCAAACGTCACAACGTAACTGGGTGACTATAAAGATGCACTACAGGCATCTCCGAAAGTATCTATGGTTTTATGCGGATCGAGACTGGGATTTGTAACTCCGTGTAAACGGAGAGGTATCTCTGGGCCCACTCGGTAGGACATCATCATATGCGCAATGTGACCAAGGAGTTGATCACGGGATGATGTGTTACGGAACGAGTAAAGTGACTTGCCGGTAATGAGATTGAACAAGGTATCGGTATACCGACGATCGAATCTCGGGCAAGTAAAATACCGCTAGACAAAGGGAATTGTATACGGGATCGATTGAGTCCTTGACATCGTGGTTCATCCGATGAGATCATCGTGGAACATGTGGGAGCCAACATGGGTATCCAGATCCCGCTGTTGGTTATTGACCGGAGATCGTCTCGGTCATGTCTGCATGTCTCCCGAACCCGTAGGGTCTACACACTTAAGGTTCGATGACGCTAGGGTTATAAAGGAAGCTTGTATGTGGTTACCGAATGTTGTTCGGAGTCCCGGATGAGATCCCGGACGTCACGAGGAGTTCCGGAATGGTCCGGAGGTAAAGATTTATATATAGGAAGTCCTGTTTCGGCCATCGGGACAAGTTTCGGGGTCATCGGTATTGTACCGGGACCACCGGAAGGGTCCCGGGGGCCCACCGGATGGGGCCACCTGCCCCGGGGGGCCACATGGGCTGAGGGGGGTGCGCCTTGGCCTACATGGGCCAAGGGCACCAGCCCCTAGAGGCCCATGCGCCAAGATAAAGGAAAAAGGGGAGAGTCCTAAAGGGGGAAGGCACCTCCGAGGTGCCTTGGGGAGGATGGACTCCTCCCCCCTCCTTAGCCGCACCCCTTGCTTGGAGTAGGGGGCAAGGCTGCGCCTCCCCCCTCTCCCCTGCCCCTATATATAGTGGAGGGGAGGGAGGGCATCCATACCTGAGCCTTTGGCGCCTCCCTCCCTCCCGTGACACCTCCTCCTCTCCTGTAGGTGCTTGGCGAAGCCCTGCAGGATTGCCACGCTCCTCCACCACCACCACGCCGTTGTGCTGCTGTTGGATGGAGTCTTCCTCAACCTCTCCCTCTCTCCTTGCTGGATCAAGGCGTGGGAGACGTCACCGGGCTGTACGTGTGTTGAACGCGGAGGTGCCGTCCGTTCG
Source organism: Triticum dicoccoides (assembly GCF_002162155.2). Classification (NCBI taxonomy): domain Eukaryota; kingdom Viridiplantae; phylum Streptophyta; class Magnoliopsida; order Poales; family Poaceae; genus Triticum; species Triticum dicoccoides. The sequence continues at coordinate 13,797,697 of NC_041380.1, forward strand.
GCACTTGATCATCGGTGATCTGAATCACGACGAGTACGACTCCATCAACCCCGTTCACTTGAACGCTTCCGCTTAGCGATCTACAAGGGTATGTAGATGCACTCTCCTCTCTCCTTTCTACTCGTTGCTGGTCTCTCCATAGATAGATCTTGGTGATACGCGTAGGAAAATTTTGAATTTCTGCTACGTTCCCCAACAAATCAACGTGACAGGAAAATCAAGTTTCTACGATCAGATCGTGGAGGAGAATACTTGAGTCACGAATTTGGCACACACTTAAGAAAATGTGGAATAGTTTCACAACTGACGCCGCCTGGAACACCTCAGCGTAATGGTGTTTCCGAACATCGTAATCGCACTCTATTAGATATGGTGCGGTCAATGATGTCTCTTACCGATTTACCGCTATCTTTTTGGGGCTATGCTTTGGAGACTGTCGCATTCACTTTAAATAGGGCTCCGTCGAAATCCGTTGAGACGACACCGTTTGAATTATGGTTTGGGAAGAAACCTAAGCTGTCGTTTCTAAAAGTTTGGGGATGCGATGCTTATGTCAAGAAACTTCAACCTGAAAAGCTCGAACCCAAGTCGGAAAAATGCGTCTTCATAGGATACCCTAAAGAAACGGTTGGGTATACCTTCTACCTCAGATCCGAAGGCAAGATCTTTGTTGCCAGGAATGGATCCTTTCTAGAGAAAGAGTTTCTCTTGAAAGAAGTAAGTGGGAGGAAAGTAGAACTTGATGAAGTATTACCTCTTGAACCGGAAAATGGCGCAACTCAAGAAAATGTTCCTGAGGTGCCTGCACCGACTAGAGAGGAAGTTAATGATAATGATCAAGATACTTCTGATCAAGCTCCTACTGAAATTCAAAGGTCCACAAGGACACGTTCCGCACCAGAGTGGTACGGCAACCCTGTCTTGGAAATCATGTTGTTAGACAACGGTGAACCTTCGAACTATGAAGAAGCGATGGCGGGCCCAGATTCCGACAAATGGCTAGAAGCCATGAAATCCGAGATAGGATCCATGTATGAAAACGAAGTATGGACTTTGACTGACTTGCCCGTTGAACAGCGAGCCATAGAAAATAAATGGATCTTTAAGAAGAAGACATACGCGGATGGTAATGTGACCATCTATAAAGCTCGGCTTGTCGCTAAGGGTTATCGACAAGTTCAAGGGGTTGACTACGATGAGACTTTCTCACCGGTAGCGAATCTAAAGTCCGTCCGAATCATGTTAGCAATTGCCACATTCTACGATTATGAAATATGGCAAATGGACGTCAAAACGGCATTCCTTAATGGTTTCCTTAAGGAAGAATTGTATATGATGCAGCCGGAAGGTTTTGTCGATCCTAAGAATGCTGACAAGGTGTGCAAGCTCCAACGCTCGATTTATGGGCTGGTGCAAGCATCTCGGAGTTGGAACATTCGCTTTGATGAGATGATCAAAGCGTTTGGGTTTACGCAGACTTATGGAGAAGCCTGTGTTTACAGGAAAGTGAGTGGGAGATCTATAGCATTTCTCATATTATATGTAGATGACATACTTTTGATGGGAAATGATACAAAACTCTTGGACAACATCAAGGCCTACTTGAATAAGAGTTTTTCAATGAAGGACCTTGGAGAAGCTGCTTATATATTAGGCATCAAGATCTATAGAGATAGATCAAGACGCCTCATAGGTCTTTCACAAAGCACATACCTTGATAAGATATTGAAGAAGTTCAATATGGATCAGTCTAAGAAGGGGTTCTTGCCTGTGTTGCAAGGTATGAAATTGAGCTCAGCTCAATGTCCGACCACGGTAGAAGATATAGAAGAGATGAGTGTCATCCCCTATGCCTCAGCCATAGGTTCTATTATGTATGCCATGCTATGTACCAGACCTGATGTAAACCTTGCCGTAAGTTTGGTAGGAAGGTACCAAAGTAATCCCGGCAAGGAACACTGAACAGCGGTCAAGAATATCCTGAAGTACCTGAAAAGGACTAAGGAAATGTTTCTCGTTTATGGAGGTGACGAAGAGCTCGTCGTAAAGGGTTACGTCGACGCTAGCTTCGACATAGATCTGGATGACTCTAAGTCACAAACCGGATACGTGTATATTTTGAATGGTGGGGCAGTAAGCTGGTGCAGTTGCGAGCAGAGCGTCGTGGCGGGATCTACATGTGAAGCGGAGTACATGCCAGCCTCGGAGGCAGCACATGAAGCAATATGGGTGAAGGAGTTCATCACCGACCTAGGAGTCATACCCAATGTGTCGGGGCCAATCAAACTCTTTTGTGACAACACTGGAGCTATTGCACTTGCCAAGGAGCCCAGGTTTCACAAGAAGACAAGGCACATCAAGCGTCGCTTCAACTCCATTCGTGAAAATGTTCAAGATGGAGACATAGAGATTTGTAAAGTACATACGGATCTGAATGTAGCAGATCCGTTGACTAAACCTCTCCCTAGGGCAAAACATGATCAACACCAGAATTCCATGGGTGTTCGATTCATCACAATGTAACTAGATTATTGACTCTAGTGCAAGTGGGAGACTGTTGGAAGTATGCCCTAGAGGCAATAATAAAAGCTTTATTATTATATTTCTTTGTTCATGATAATTGTCTTTATTCATGCTATAATTGTGTTATCCGGAAATCGTAATACATGTGTGAATAACAGACACCAACATGTCCCTAGTATGCCTCTAGTTGACTAGCTCGTTGATCAACAGATAGTCATGGTTTCCTGACTATGGACATTGGATGTCGTTGATAACGAGATCACATCATTAGGAGAATGATGTGATGGACAAGACCCAATCCTAAACATAGCTTAAAGATTGTATAGTTCGTTTGCTAGAGTTTTTCCAATGTCAAGTATCTTTTCCTTAGACCATGAGGTCGTGTAACTCCCGGATACCGTAGGAGTGATTTGGGTATACCAAACGTCACAACGTAACTGGGTGACTATAAAGGTATACTACGGGTATCTCCGAAAGTGTCTGTTGGGTTGACACGGATCAAGACTGGGATTTGTCACTCCGTATGACGGAGAGGTATCACTGGGCCCACTCGGTAATGCATCATCAATATGAGCTCAAAGTGACCAAGTGTCTGGTCACGGGATCATGCATTACGGTACGAGTAAAGTGACTTGCCGGTAACGAGATTGAACGAGGTATTGGGATACCAACGATCGAATCTCGGGCAAGTAACATATCGATTGACAAAGGGAATTGAATACGGGGTTGCTTGAATCGTCGACATCATGGTTCATCCGATGAGATCGTCGTGGAGCATGTGGGAGCCAACATGGGTATCTAGATCCCGCTGTTGGTTATTGACCGAAGAGTCGTCTAGGTCATGTCTGCCTGTCTCCCGAACCCGTAGGGTCTACACACTTAAGGTTTGGTGACGCTAGGGTTGTAGGGATATGTATATGCAGTAACCCGAATGTTGCTCGGAGTCCCGGATGAGATCCCGGACGTCACGAGGAGTTCCGGAATGGTCCGGAGGTAAAGAATTATATATAGGAAGTGCTATTTCGGCCATCGGGACAAGTTTCGGGGTTATCGGTATTGTACCGGGACCACCGGAAGGGTCCCGGGGGCCCACCGGGTGAGGCCACCTGCCCCGGGGGGCCACATGGGCTGTAGGGGGTGCGCCTTGGCCTACATGGGCCAAGGGCACCAGCCCCAAGAGGCCCATGCGCCTAGGGTTCACAAAAGGGAAGAGTCCCACTTGTGGAAGGCACCTCCGAGGTGCCTTGGGGGGGAGGGAAACCTCCCCTGGCCGCCTCCCCCTAGGAGATTGGATCTCCTAGGGCCGGCGCCCCCCCTAGGCCCTCCTATATATAGTGGGGGAAGGAGGGCTTTTCATCCACGCCTTTGGTTGCCTCCTTCTCCTTCTCCAACTCCTCCTTCTCCTCCATAGTGCTTGGCGAAGCCCTGACGGAGTACTGCAGCTCCACCATCACCACGCCGTCGTGCTGTTGCTGGAGCCATCTTCCTCAACCTCTCCTTTCCCCTTGATGGATCAAGAAGAAGGAGACATTACGTAACCATACGTGTGTTGAACGCGGAGGTGCCGTCCGTTCGGCGCTATAATCTCTGGTGATTTGGATCACGTCGTGTTCGACTACATCATCCCCGTTCTTTGAACGCTTCCGCTCGCGATCTACAAAGGTATGTAGATGCATCCGATTACTCGTTGCTAGATGAACTCATAGATGGATCTTGGTGAAGCCGTAGGAAAATTTTTGTTTTCTGCTCCGTTCCCCAACACCTAGCGCGCCCCGGGGGGTTGTGCCCACCTCGGGTACCCCCTGGACAGCCTCTTTGCTCTATAAATACCCCAATATTCCAGAAACCCTAAAAGCATCGATGAAATATTCATCCAGTCACTGCAGATTCCAGGACCACCAGATCCAATCTAGACACCATCACGGAGGGGTTCACAACTTCCATTGGTGCCTCTCCGATGATGCGTGAGTAGTTCTTTGTAGACCTTCAGGTCCGTAGTTAGTATCTACATGGCTTTCTCTCTCTCTCTCTCTCTCTCTCTCTCTCTCTCTCTCTCTCTCTCTCTCTCTCTCTCTCGCTGAATTCTCAATACGATGGTCTCTTGGAGATCCATATGATATAACTCTTTTTGCGGGGTGTTTGTTGGGATATGATGAACTTTAGTTTATGATCAGTCATATCTTTTTATATCCATCAAAGTTATTTGAGTTTCTTTGATTCTTATATGCATGATCTCTTATAGCCTCGTATTTATTCTCCGATATTTGGGTTTTGTTTGGCCAACTTGATCTATTTATCTTGCAATGGGAAGAGGTGCCCGGTAGTGGGTCCGATCTTACGGTGCTTGATCCCAGTGACAGAAAGCAAACCGACACTTATGTATCGTTGCTACTAAGGATAAAAAGACGAGATCTAATATTTTCCGCGATAGATAAATGGATCTTATCTACAGCATGTCATCTTTCTTAATGCATTACTCCGTTTCTCCATGAACTTAATACACTACATGCATGTTGGATAGCGGTTGATGTGTGGAGTAATAGTAGTAGATGCAGGCAGGAGTCGGTCTACTAATCTTGGACGTGATGCCTATGTAATGATCATTACCTGGATATCGTCATAATTATTTGAGGTTCTATCAATTTCCCAACAGTAATTTGTTTACCCACCGTTTGCTACTTTTCTCGAGTGAAGCCACTAGTGAAACCTACGGCCCATGGGTCTTCTTTCTCATATATTTGCTTCGCGATCTATTTTATTTGCCATTTTTATTTAGATCTATTAAAACAAAAATACAAAAATACCTCTCTGAGTTTTATTTCTATTTATTTTATTTAGTATCCGATCTATCAATCTATCACAATTTACTTCATGTTATTTTGCCTATCTTGAGGCGCCATACCGTGGAAGGGATTAACAACCCCTTTAACACATCGGGTTGCGAGGATTTGTTATCTGTGTGTAGGTGCCATTTATGTTGTGATTGCTTGGTTCTCCTACTGGTTCGATAACCTTGGTCTCATCTGAGGGAAATACCTACGCCGCCGTGCTGCATCATCCCTTCCTCTTTGGGGAAAAACGACGTAGCTTCAAGCGACATCAAAAGGAATTTCTGGCGCCGTTGTCGGGGAGGATCTTCATCATAACCAGGTTCCTAATCACAAATCTCATCTCCTCGCAATTTACATTATTTGCCATTTACCTCTCGTTTTCCACTCCCTCACTTCACAAAAATTTGCCGTTTTATTCGCCTCTCTTTTCCATTTGCCATTTTCTTGCTGGATCTATTTTTGTGTGCAATCTTGTTTGCCATTATGGATAGTTCTTCCTCTACTGTTTGTGCTCCCGAGGACGAAGTCCTCAACTTTAAACAAAGGGGAGGAGAAAGTTTAAAAGATGCTTGGTACAGAATTTGCAATGCTCATAATAGATCTATCCGTAAGCAATCTACCGTTGTGCTTCTGTGTTGTTTTTATGTTGGCATCACCACTTGGTATAGATTCGTCCCTGATACGATTACCGATGGAAATTTCTTAATGAGTCCCCCTTTTGATGCACTTAATGCCATGGCAAATTTAGTGGGCTCACCACCTCTTATGGTCAATGGAACAATTTTGACCCTTGAACATGTTATGGAAAGACTAGATGCTATTGAAAAGAAAATGATCACTGAAGATCATATGGAAATTATACATAAAAAGATGCATAATTTTGCTACTAATCTTGGATCAAAAGCGGGAGATATTTTTAAGTTGTTAAAAGAAAGGGGTACCTCAATCCATAAAGAATAGAAGAAAGTCCGTCTCGGATTGATAAATTGGAAGAAATGTTTAGTAATCTAAGCACGGCTTTTACTACCACTAAAAGTATTGAGGAAACTCCCTTAAAGAGTAGGAGATCTAAGAACAAGGGTGCAACTTCTAGTAATGATGATAAGGGAGATCTTAAGATGATTAGCACCCACCCTGATTATGTTGAAGTGATAAGAGATCCTTTCACTAGTGCACAACCGGGCAATAGCACCGGTTCGTAAGGCCCTTTAGTGCCGGTTTAGGAACCGGCACTAACGTTTCGGCACTAAAGGTCGCCCCCTTTAGTACCGGTTCAGCATGAACCGGTGCTAAAGGGGATCCACGTGGCATGAGCCAGCTCCGGGGGCCGGGAGACCTTTAGTACCGGTTGGTAACACCAACCGGTACTAAATGATTGTGGGTTTTTGTTTTATTTTGTATTTTTCAATTAAATTTGTGTTATCAATTAAATTTAGGATTGTTTTACGTTATAATGAGTTGTAGTCATCATCATCATCATCATCGCATATTAATAAATAAATAAACTCTAGCTAGCTAAAAATCATCATAGTCGTCTAATTACCACTATTTGATCATCATAGTCATTACCGCTAGCTATCTAATCATCATCAACGCTGGCTAGCTTAAAGAGGAAACATTCACTTTGTAACAGAAGCAAAGATATCATCAAGTTTAACATAATCATCACCAACATCGAAGTTCAGGACACGGACATGAGACAAGTACTAATTAAGAGCATGAACTAGTAGCTACTGATCCTGCTGCTCCCTCTCAGGTAGAATAACATAGAACATGTATAGCTCTCCTGATTCATCATACTGGAGCATGCAGATGAATCTGTCTTCTAATCTTGGGTTGCGCTTCTCCTTGCTGCCCCCTAGTACTTCTCTGCGATCGTTAACAATTTTGCTCCAATCTTTCACTATTAAGCATTCTTCGCTTTCAGAAATCCTGAATGCACTCATGTGCAATGTAGGAAATCTTGGTCGTAAGCTAACCATTGACATGCGACCTTTTGTCTCGATCCACTGAGGCACAACTGTCATCGGAAGTCCCTGTTGAAGAACATCGTATAGTAATTAATATACTAAGCAATGAAAGTTTAGCTTCAAAAATAATGTATGCAAAAGATGCACTAATTAAGGACAAATATTTAAAATCTTACCATCTTTGGATTATAGATGTGACCGTAGTTCAATACGATCACCATTGGTCACATGTTTTGAGTACTAACATTTCTAAGTTTAGGAAAAAAAATTGTCTTGACAGTATTAAGATCCTCAAGCCATGAAACATAATGACTAATCTCCTCGCAGTTTAGTTGAGCCCCGGGGCAGTAGTAGGTCCTGTCTACCAAGCGCCGGACATGTTTGCTTGAACCAAAATAAGCTGACAATACAAATTAGTTGTCAACTATTTTTGAATAAACTGTATCAAAGACATAAACACATATGCATGCATGGTTGAGAAAAACTCACCAAAAGGTAGAACTGGAGGCGTTTGCACATCGACCCAGATGTCTATATTACCTTCAATATCATCTTCCGGACGAATATCAGAGGTGATAACCATATTAGGCTCAAATGCATAAGCCTTGCATAGTGCTTGCCAAGTTTTGCATTCAAAATGGGTGTATGTGTCTCCATTATATAATTTGACGTTGAAAGTATACCCATGCTCCGTCTTCAAGTAAACTCTCTTTACCTCCATATCATCTATAGCACTAAAACCTATCTTATCCAAGACAAAAATTCTTGCATGGCAGGGGATGCGCTAGTAGAATAGTGAAAATTTAAAATTATAAGTTGAAGCAAATGAAGCATAAGTTTTGCATTCAAATAATAATTGACAAAGTGACTTACTGTATCAACTTCGAATGTCTCATCCAGCTTGATGCTGAAGCGCCTACCATCAACAAGGAAATTTTGGTCGCACAGGCCGCGCTGGTCTTCACAGTGTTCGCACATAATGAAATCTTTTTCGTCGTCAAGATGACATTTCCTATGTTCATATAGGTGAAACATTAAACACCTATATCTAGCCAAATATATATTCATCTAACATTTGACATTAATATATCTAACTATATATTCAATTGACATTACTATATATTTAACTTTTCTATCTAATTCATCTAACATTCGACATTAATCTAACATTTATATAAACTCAAAATATATAAAAATTAAATAAACAGAAAAACTCATTAACAAATAATATTTTAATTAGATTATCAAATCTCAGATACCTAAATTTTTGTTACTAAAAATAAACTAGTTATATTAATTATTGAACTAGTTCAAATCTCATATACCTAAATTTTCTTACTAAAAATAAACTAGTTATATTAATTATTCAACTAGTTCAAATCTCATATACCTAATTTTTCTTACTAAAAATAAACTAGTTATATTAATTATTGAACTAGTTCAAATCTCATATACCTAAATTTTCTTACTAAAAATAAACTAGTTATATTAATTATTGAACTAGTTCAAATCTCATATACCTAAATTTTCTTACTAAAAAAAACTAATTATATTAATTATTCAACTAGTTCTAATCTCTAGTTCGACAATTTTTCTATCTAGCTAGCTAATTCATCTAACATTCGACATTAATCTAACATTCGATCATCTAATAAACTTTTCTAAAAAACAGAAAATAAGTAAAAAAATGTGTGTGTGTGTATGTGTGTGTATACGTATATGTGTGTACGTATGTGTGTAAGTGTGTGTATGCGTGTGTGGTATATGTGTGTGTGTGTGCGGCCCTGTACGCCGCCGCCCCGTACGTACGAGCGGGGGCGCCGGCGTATGGGGCGGGGGTGGCGGCGTACGGGGCGGGGGCGCCGGCGTTCGGGGCGGCGGCGGGGACGGACGGCGGCGTGCGGTGTTCGGGGCGGACGGCGCGCGGCG
>NC_041380.1:13806978-13822411 GCF_002162155.2 Triticum dicoccoides
CGCGGGACGACGACGGGACCGCGGCGCGGGACGACGACGGACGGCGGCGCGCGGCGTTCGGGGTGGCGGTGGGGACGACGACGACGACGACGACGGGCGACGGGCGGCGACGACGGGAGCGACGCGTGAGAGGTTGACGAAAGAAGTGGGGAGATGTAACTGAAATTTCGTAAGTGCTGTATATATAGGATGAGCCTTTAGTACCGGTTGGAGCCACCAACCGATACTAAAGGCCTTGCGCTGCCACCCCAAAGTTTAGTCCCACCTTGCCCGGCGAAGGGCAGCCGCACTGGTTTATAAACCCACCTTGCCCGGCGAAGGGCAGGCTTCTGGGCCTAATTAATTAGGGCGCGCTGCCCTGTGAGTCTGCTGGCCCTTCTGGGCCTGCATTTGCTGCACACCCTAGGTCTGGCAGGCCCACTGGGCAGCGCGCCAACAAATTTTTTATATAGTTTTTCTTTTCTGCATTACTTATTTTCTTCTATTTATTTTTGAGTAGTTTTTTATATAGTTTTTTCTTTTTTGCATTATTTATTTTCTTCTATTTATTTTTGAGTAATTTTTTTGTATAGTTTTTTTATTTTCTGCATTATTTATTTTCTTCTGGAAATTGAATGCTGCATACTGAACAATTAGGTAAATGACCGAAAAACAACAAATGATGTCAGAACATGTTGGAAATTGATGACATCGCTTTAAATGCTGGATACTGAACACAAAAGAAGTCCGGAGTTCAAATAAGTTTAAAAAACATTGAAGTGGCCATGTAACAGATGAGTTCTCGTCCGAAACCCTGATACTCGGAAAGAGTATGTCCAGTTTGTACACGAAGTGCGTCCAGTTTTTGCCGTGACCCTCTCTACTCTTTCGCGCATGCTATGCGGGTGATATGATGATACCATGCCAAGTTTCAACATTTTCAGGATTCATTTTGTAGTGATTTTCAATTTCACGGTCATTTAGCTCTCTAAACAATTAGGTAAATAGCCGAAAAACAACAAATGATGTCAGAACATGTTGGAAATTGATGACGTCGCTTTAAATGTTGCATACTCACGGCTTATAAACCGCTCATACTGCCTCTCTCTTGGCGAAGATCACAAGATAGTTTGGTTAAATTGCATTACTTGTAAGTCCAGTTAACATGGATGCTTATGATGCAAGAGCAACAGCAAAAGTGAAAATTTGGCACAAATAGGTAGTTGTGTAACTAAAATAGTTAGGAGGAGAGATAGCTCTTATGTCACAAAAAAGAAGTTGTATCAAACATTTTATGTCGGATCTAGAACAAACCAATCGGTATTGCCATCATACAGCCCAACCGTGGCTCGTGATGCATATATATGCATATCAAATGCAGGGTTGGACGTATGATGGCGAATCCGAATGATTTGTATTCAGTCGATGAACTGGTAGATGTATGCAGTCGATGAACTGGTAGATGTATGTTGTCGATGAACTGAAAGACTTATGCAGGGAAGGCGAGAGGTGGGCTATATATAGGGTCGTCTGGCTCACAAAGTGATTGTGGTAGTTTCGATCCAACGACTCACATAAGCTAGGAAGAAACACACCCTTGATCCAACGACTCGCAAGAGCTAGAAAGAAACACACGATCCGTGTGATTCTTCCTGATTGGTGGGATGCACATTAGTACCCACTCTGGGCTTCGGTGAAAGTTGTAGAGGGGCTAGAGTTTCGCCATAGAGGGGCTCCGGAGCATCGGGATGGCACGAAAAGCTAGGAGTTGGCATACCATGTGTTTAAAAGTGCTCTTAGGGTGCTACATGCCAAATATTCACTCACTCCTTGTGTAGGGTCTTCACCGGCATCGATTCCTCACTCCGAGTCTAAGTACTTATAGGCTGAAAGTACCATAACCGACGAACATGAGGGAATCTTGTGTAGAGGTGGTTCCTGCCATTGCTTTGGGACTTCCTAGGGACCACCCTAACAAAACCAAGCAAAGAGTTGCACATTAGTACCCACTTCGGACTCCGAAACCCCGATACTCGGAATGAGTTTGTCCAGTTTGTACACGAAGTGCGTCCAGTTTTTGCCGTGACCCTCTCTACTCTTTCGCGCATGCTATGTGGGTGATATGATGATACCATGCCAAGTTTCAACATTTTCAGGATTCATTTTGTAGTGATTTTCAATTTCACGGTCATTTAGCTCTCTAAACAATTAGGTAAATGACCGAAAAACAACAAATGATGTCAGAACATGTTGCAAATTGATGACGTCGCTTTAAATGCTGCATACTGAACACAAAAGAAGTTCGGAGTTTAAATAAGTTATTAAAAATAAAAAAGAGGTGCAATGCTGGTTAATCTGCTTCAAGCCATTCGAAATAGTGTAGACTGCACTGCACATAGCTCAGTGCAATCTATGCTATTCCGCAAGGCTTGAAGCTAATCAACATGTAGGTGAGCATTGCAACTCTTCGTCATTGTTTGTGCACTCACGGCTTATAAAACGCTCATACTGCCTCTCTCTTGGCAAGGTGGGACTAAAAACAGCTTGCCATAACCTAATTAGTACCGGTTTGTGGTACGAACCGGCACTAAATGGTGATGGTGGGGCCATAGCCTGACCGCAGGCTGACACAGCCTCTTTAGTACCGGTTCGTGGCATGAACCGGTACTAAAGGTTCGCCACGAACCGGTACTATTGATTGCCGCCATGAACCGGCACTAATGTACACATTAGTGCCGGCTCTAATTCAAACCGGCACTAATGTGCTTCACGTTTGACCCTTTTTCTACTAGTGTTTTTGCAAGAATGAAATCTTTAATTTTACTCCAAATAATATTGCTATTGATGGTCTTTTTGATAAATCTTTGAAGTATTCTAAGTGTTTGATTGAAGAGTTGGAGAAAGATGACAAAACTTAGATCCTTGCTTTACGACTAGCTAAGGGCGTAAAACTATAGTGCTTGTTGGGAGGCAACCCAATGAATTAAATTTATTTTTGCTTTTTGCTTTCTGTTCTTGAGTGTTATCACAATTATTCTACTGTTATAATTGTGTTTTTTGTGTCTAAATTAGTGTTTGTGCCAAGTAAAGCCTTTATGATTACTTTGGATGATAGTTGTTTGATCTTGCTGAAAAACAGAAACTTTGCGCTCACGAAAACGTGTCTAACTTTTAATCAGAGAGTGCTTTTAAATTGATTCTTTTTGCAGAAGATCAATATACAAATTATCTAGTCGTCATATTTTTTCAGAATTTTTTGAGTTACAGAAGTTTTCGAAAGTGTCAGATTACTACAGACTGTTCTGTTTTGACAGATTCTGTTTTCTTTGTGTTGTGTGCTTATTTTGATGGCTCTATGGTTTTATTTGATGAGTTTTTGCCCTAGAAAGTTGGAATACAGTAGATATAATACAAAAATAAAATTTGAGTCTATTTGACACAGCACTTATAGTAGTGGTTTGCTTTCTTTTACTAACGAATCTCACGAAGGTTTTGTTGACTTTTATTGAAGTTTTCAAGTTTTGGGTTATCTTACGATGGATGAAAGAAGGATAGAAGAGCCTAAGCTTGGGGATGCCCCGGCATCCCAACCTTTTATCCAAAAATGAGCAACCAACTAAGCTTGGGGATGCCCCCGAGTGGCATCCCCTCTTTCTTCTAACGACTATCGGTATTTTTATTCGTCACATGATATGTGTTTTGCTTGGAGCGTCTTGTATGATATGAGTCTTTGCTTGTTTTGTTTTCTTTTTAATTCATCAATCCTTTCTGAATACATCTATTTGAGAGAGCCAAAATTATATCATGATTTGTTAGAATTGTTCTCTATACTTCACTTAAATATTTATGAGTTATGGACTTGCTCTAGTGCTTTACTTATATCTTTTTGAGCACGGTGTGCTTTAGTATTTTTGAAGAAATCCTCTCTTGCTTAACTTAGATCTATTTGAGAGTTAGTGAAATTTTGAAGAAAGTCTCTCTTGCTTCACTTAAATTATTTTGAGAGAAAGACATTTTTTATGCTCATGATCTTCACTTGTATTTGTTTGTGCTTATGAAAAGCAACATATGAAAATTAGTCCCAAAGTGATATATATCCAAGAAGGATAAAGCGAAAATTGTCATGAAAATCATTGGACAAAATAAACTTGATTCTTAGTAATAGTTTTGAGATATGATGATGTGATATGTGAGTTATGTTGATGCGTAATTATGCTTTAGTAAGAATATTGGTGTTAAGGTTTGTGATTCCCTATGCAAGTACAAAAGTCAATAGTCATGCAATAAAAATTATATCCTACTTGTGGTGCATTATTCTGTGTTACTTATGCTTAATGCTTGCTTTACAAGATTATTCGTTTCTTGGTTGGCCGCTTCTCAACCTTTTGCTAGCCTTCATTTTGCACCAAGTATGATCTCTACTTGTGCATCCAAAATCCTTTAAATCAGTTTTGCCACATGAGTCCACTATACCTACCTATATGCGGTATTCTTTTGACGTTCTAAGCAAATTTGTATGTGCCATCTCTAATTTTCAAAATAAACTTCTCTTTTGTGTGTTTGTTTCGCTCGCGGAGCGGTGATGGGTGGATAATATTTTCCATGCTAGATGTGTTATTCTCACGATGAGTGTTTATTCACTTGTCATTGCACGAGAGTAAGGTATGTAGGGTCACGCAGAAGAAAACAAAAAAATTCCGACCTACGCACCAGCCCAGGACCACTATGGAGACTGCATACATGGTTTGATATGTTTCGTTACCGACTCGTAGCGCAGCGGGAAGTAGAGTCGATGACGATCGGCGGTGCAGATCCCCGCAGCTAGGATTTACAATCTCACAACCGCGAGGATGTATACCCTCATCTGCTCCTCAGACAGCCCTCCGGGAGGCGGTCGAACAGTCCCACGGACGGTGTTACGGACAGCCCTTCGGGAGGACCTTCGAAACTCGAACGGTCACTCGGACAGCCCTTCGGGAGGACCTTCGAAACTCGGATGGTCACACGGACAGCCCTTCGAGAGGCACTCATGAACTAAGACCGAAACTACAGCCCTGTCTAGTATTCAGCAGATAGATGACCCTTAAGCGTGTGACCCTATAGGTTCGGTGAAGTATAGACATGACCCGGAACCCCTTCCGATCAATGATCAACATCAGAGCCGTGGACACCCATATTGACCCCTATACCCACACGAATAAATATTCGAGTGAACCTCCAGTTGCAGTGAGCTATTCATGTTGCTTCGCGATATGTCACAAACACCCAAGGTGAGATTTGTTGCATCCCCGTGGACAAACCATTTGTCCACCATGCAAGTTACCTCGTTACCGGTTTTGTTCTCTTTTCTCGTTTCCGTGTTCCGGCATCCCAGTGATCAAATCACACAGTGTTTGGCCAGACGATGATGGATACCATAATACCGAGAGGGCCCGAGAATATCTCTCCATCGTCGGAGGAGCAAATCCCAATCTTGAGCTATCAAGTTACTTGACACACTTTTCAATGAACTCGTAAGCCGCCGTAATAGCCACCCATTTACGGATGACGTTTAACAAACCCCAAAGTTCATGAAGCAAGCATGAAGAAACTCGATATTCTCATGGTCTAAGGAATTATGCAAACGTTAACCATCTCTGTGTTATGCACCATTAACTTGTGACGAATGGATCTCATAGCATAACATCAATCCGGGTCGATTCAACACAAATGTTCTCTTAACATTGTGCCCTCAAAATTGCTGGCATTGACATGCCCATGATCAGGAAAACAGAACCATCATGCAACACTTGAGCTAGTCTGAGAGGCCAGACTAAGAATACTTCTTACCGTTTATTATTCCACACGTGCATATGAGTCTTCCTCCGAGCCTCGTGGATATTGCAGACTCGAGAATCATTGCAGTTATAGCATGGAACATAAACATAATTATGAACTCGGAGATAAATAATATCATTTATTATTGTCTCTAGGGCATATCTCCTACAAGGTAAAGGTTTTAGGGATGCCCAGTCCCGAAATGAAAAAAATATATTTACTTTATGTTGTCAAATAATAAATTCCTTGGAAAGTGTTGGTATGGAAGGCACTCGTGGATACGGTTAGCCATGGAAAGTGAAAGTATGGTGGAAAAAGGAATAAACTTTATTTTTCTGTTTGGGAACCGCCTAGGGCATATCTAGCATGGAAAGTGTCGGGAGCTCTATGTCTTTTTCGCAGGTGGGATGGATCACCTCCCAAAATCTTTTTATCTCTATTTTTTTGTTTTGAGCTTTGGCACCTCTACAAATCCCCACTTCCCTCTGTGAAGGGCCTTTCTTTTACTTTATGCAAATTTTATTTTTGAAATTGAGTCTCCATCTTCTCTTAAAGCACCAACTAGGAGGCACTATGATTGTGAGTAACTATTGGGTGTAACTAATATTCGAGTGTGTTTCTTGAATGAATCAATGTTTGAGCATGATGGGCTAGGGATAACTTATTTTAACATTGATATTTTGAAAGACATGGTTGCTTGCTGATATGCTTGAGTATCTAAATTATTATGTCAAAACTAGACTATTGCTTTGAATCACATAAAAGTCCAAATGTCCATGTTATAAAGAAAAGAATATGATATGATGCGATATGATGAACAACACTCCACATCAAAAATTCTATTTTTATTACTTACCTACTCGAGGACGAGTGGGAGTTAAGCTTCGGGACGCTGATACGTCTCCAACGTATCTATAATTTTTGATTGTTCTATGCTGTTTTATTATCAATCTTGGATGTTTAATAATCATTTTATAGTCATTTTATATCTTTTTTTGGTACTAACCTATTGACATAGTGCCAAGTGCCAGTTGCTGTTTTTTACATCGTAGGAAATCAATATCAGACGGAGTCCAAATGCCACGAAACTCCATGATGATTTTTTATGGGCCAAAAGGAGCACAACAGGCCCTGGTTGCACCTAGTGGGGAGTCCCGAGGAGGGGACAACCCACCAGGTCGCGCCAGGAGGCCCAGGCGCGCCCTGGTGGGTTGTGCGCACCTCGGGTGCCCCCGGACCGCCTCTTTCCTCTAGAAATACCCCAAAAATCCCAGAACCCTAGGGGAGTCGACAGAATATTCATCCAGCCGTCGCAGAGTCCAGAACCACCAGATCCAATCTAGACACCATCTCGGATGGGGTTCACCACCTCCATTGGTGCCTCTCCGATGATGCGTGAGTAGTTCTTTGTAGACCTACGGGTCCGTAGTTAGTAGCTAGATGGATTCCTCTCTCTCGCTGAATTCTCAATACAATGGTCTCTTGGAGATCCATATGATGTAACTCTTTTGCGCTGTGTTTTGTTGGGATCTGATGAACTTCGAGTTTATGATCAGTTATATCTTTTATATCCATGAAAGTTATTTGAGTTTCTTTGATCTCTTATATGCATGATCTCTTATAGCCTCGTATTTCTTCTCCGATATTTGGGTTTTGTTTGGCCAACTTGATCTATTTATCTTGCAATGGGAAGAGGTGCGGTAGTGGGTTCGATCTTACGGTGCTTGATCTCAGTGATAGAAAGGGAACAGACATGTATGTATCGTTGCTACTAAGGGTAAAACGACGGGGTCTATCTTTACATAGATAGATCTTGTCTACATCATGTCATCTTTCTTAATGCATTACTCCGTTTTTCTATGAACTTAATACCCTAGATGCATGCTGGATAGCGGTCGATGTGTGGAGTAATAGTAGTAGAAGCAGGCAGAGTCGGTCTACTAATCTTGGACGTGATGCCTATGTAATGATCATTGTCTGGATATCGTCATAATTATTTGAAGTTCTATCAATTGCCCAACAGTAATTTGTTTACCCACCATTTACTATTTTCCTCGAGAGAAGCCACTAGTGAAACCTACGGCCCCGGGTCTTCTTTCTCATATATTTGCCTTGCGATCTACTTTTCCTTTGCATTTTTATTCAAATCTATTAAACCAAAAATACAAAAATACCTTGCTGCATTTTATTTCTATTTTTTGGCGTTCGATCTATCAATCTACTACAATTTACCTCACGTCTGTTTGCCTATCTTCAGGCGCCGTACCCCGGAAGGGATTGACAACCCCTTTAACACGTCGGGTTGCGAGGTGTTGTTATTTGTGTGCAGGTGTTGTTTACGTTATGTTGCTTGGTTCTCCTACTAGTTCGATAACCTTGGTTTCATCACTGAGGAAAATACCCTACTGTCGCTGTGCTGCATCATCCCTTCCTCTTTGGGGAAATACCGACGTAGTCCTAGCAGACAAGAGCTTTCTGGCGCTATAGCCAGGGAGACATCACGCCTTAGCAGTAGCTCAGGTACCCACGCTATTGGTATGCAAAAAACCCATGCTACTGGTAAGGTTTTCCCAGTAGTGTGCAACAGAGTAATTGTCATGCGTATATAGTGATTTGTCGTCATGCGACATGGAGAATTGCCAGACTAACTTAAAGTTCCAACTTGTTCTAGATTTGCCATGCTGACATCAAAAATTGCCATGCTACATCAAGGGGAACTGGTGAAAATTGTCATGCTCCAAAAGCAGAATTTGCCATCGCAGATTTGTTCCCTCAAATTGCCATCCTGAACAAAATGTTTAGTGCCGCCAACATGTAGTTCTATCAGAGCGGTGCGTGGGAGCGAACAGTGATTGTCATGTGTCTTTCATTGAGATTCGCACGTGGAACTGAATGGGTCATAACACGTTCACTCAGGGGAAAAAACCTCTAGTAAAGGGAGAATTCTTACTGCCCGTACATCGTGTAGTTTCCCTTAAAGTTGCCATAAAATACCCCAATGCCACCGATAAGTGCAAAAATCAATTCACTTCTTTCTTCATAAGTCTCTGGATCGGCCATCGCCTTTGATTCATGTGCAGTCATCCACTCATGCATTACAAGCACACAATTACCCCATTGGCTAGAGCCTCACACTCATTCACCCGGGAGACTTGGGTTTGATCCCATCTTCTCCCCTTTCCCCCCTTTCGCATTGAATTTTGGTGGGCGTAGGATATTACTACCTTGCCCCCTTTTGCCCCTTTCGCTTAGCAGATGGGCTACACAATGTTGCAATATCGGCCCAACTACTCTTTGTTTAACCTTCGTTTTTTTGTTTTTCGGGTAGTTTCAAATGCTTTTAAAAAGATTCATATCTTTCAAACCCTAACTCCAAATCTAACATGTCATATATGGAAATCCAACAGAAAATTGTGTAGATTTCAAATATGATATTATCTTTCATGTTAATCATTTCTTTACTCTTAGGGTGAAACCTTAATTTATAAGGGGGGTGGAAATACATATTATATTTGTTTCCTGCCCCATTTAAATTGAGTAGATATGATAATTTCATGCTCTCACAAAAGCCATTATTAGCACCATAGGAGATGTTGATTCCATATAGCTACTATATGCTAACGGTTTTCCTTAAGCACACCTACGTGTACTCTAAATATTGCACATCTAAGAGCATCTCCAGCCGCGCCCCCAAGATGGCCCCCCAGGCGATTTTTCATGTGCCAGCGCCGAAAAATCGGCCCAGTCGCACACCCAAAGGCCCTCTTTTCGCTGGCTCGGGCCGAAATTAGCGTCGGGGGACCCATGCCGAACCCGGCGCGTTGGGGGGCGCTTGGGGGCGCCGACGCAAGCGAAAAGAGGCGTGGGGCCGCTCTGTCGGCGAGTCGAGAGCCTCTTCCCGCCGTTTCTTCCCGCTTTTCCCCCCACTTCCCTCGCATTCTCTCCATTCCTCCCGCCAATCTCCCTCCCGCTTGCCTCCCAGCCGTCCGCCATGCCGCCAAAGAAGTACGTGATCCCCCGCACCGCGGCAACTACGGCCGCCACCGTCGCCCAGCTGAAGCAGAGGAAGCCGAGGGCACCGCCGTCCAAACCACCGGGCATGTCAAACGCCGACTGGAGGGCGGAAGTTCAGCGACGTGAGGCTGTCACCGCCGACCGGCGGAACAGGGCCATTGCCAAGAAGGCCTGAGACAACGCGGTGCGCGCGGCTGCCGCCGCAGCGAATCAAGCCGAGGCCGAGGCGTCTCGGGTGGGGATGATGAATCCACCCGGCGGTCACGCCCAGTACGCGCCCTGGAGCCAGCAGAGCGTCGGCTCTCCGGCCGGCTTCTCGTCGCCGCAACCATGGGGATGCACGCCGTCGCCGGGCTACTCCGACGGGGACGCGCATGGTGGGTTCAACCCCAACGTCACCTTCCCCCACGGACACCCATCCCAGCGCACGCCCTCGCCCGCCTTCGCCGGCGTGCAGTACCCTCCATACAACTACTTGCCGCCGGCGTACGCGTCCTCCCCGACGCACCCTCTCCGCCGTGGCGTGCTGCCCTTCTCACAAGCCTCGACGACGCACCTCGGCGACACCGATGAGACCGATGCCGACATGGACGAAATCATCGCGGAAAGCTCAGCCGCTGCGGCCGCGTCCCGGGGTTAGCTACCCAGGATGACACCGGGGACCTCGGCGGCGGCCTGGACGGCGAACTCGAGTACGATGAGGAGGAGCCGGAGGAGCAAGAGGAGCAGGAGGAGCTGGAGGAGGACGAGGAGGAGGAAGAGGAGGAGGAGACGAGGCCGAGGCGCAAGAAGAAGAAGAGGGCGGCCAGGACCGGCGAGCCGCGCATCAAGTGGATGTCCAAGGAGCAGGAATGTCTTGCCGAAGCGTGGAAAGTCATCTGCCTCGACCCGACCACCGGCGCGAACCAGAGCATCGACACATAGTGGGAGTGCATCAAGGCCGAGTTAGACGAGCGCAAACTGGCCGGCCCCTACTTTAAAGGCGTCTACATGCAGCGTGGGGCGAAGGAAATGGCGAATCATTGGGGGCTAATCCAGGCGGTGTGCAACAAGTGGCATGGGATCGTCGAGGAGATCGCGGCTTGCCCGGAGAGCGGCGCCAACGTTGAGGATCAGGTATGGCACGCGGGTCTCACACCTCTCTTCGCCGTGTCTCGCCGCCAACTGTTTGTTTCTCGACGCAGCTGGTGCGCATGTTCTCCCTATACCGCCAGGGCAACAGTGATGCCGATTTCAAGTACCTCCATGTCTACAAGCACATCGACAAGTGCGAGAAGTGGGCGGAGGTCCGCCGCACCCTCTTCAAGGCCAAGGATACCTACAAGACGGACGCGTCGACGCCGAGCGCTTCAGAAGGGCGGCCAGACGGCAACAAAGGGGCCAAGAAAGGGAAAGACACCGACGCTGCTGCCGCGCAAGTTCAGGAGTCCATCGAGCATTGCCTCGCTGACGCACAGGCCCAGGCCGCCCTGCGTGAGGAGAAGACCGTGGCGCAGTGGTCGTCGTTGATGACAAACAGCGCCATCAAGCTCGACCTGCTCCAGACCAACGTCGCCGCGAAGAAGAGGAACACCGACCTGGCTTTTCTGATGGGAGGGGCGGACATGCTCCAGAGCACCGACGAGAAGCTCAAGGCGTGGTACATAGCGGAGCGCGGCCTCATCCTGAACCAGCTGCCGACGACGGCGACGCCAAACCCCGTGCCTATGCCAACGCCGCCGCCTAGCCCGAGTGATGACGCCTCCATGACGCCCAGCAGCACCAAAGCCGCGCCGACGCCGCCCAGCACAAAAGCAGCTCCGACCCTGCCAAGCCCGCGCACGCCGACTCCGCCGATGCCTAAGGCCGACCCCATCGAGTGATACGTTGCGCGCGGGCGCTCTATTTTTTTACGCCAGACTATCTGATCCGATTGCCGAACTGTGACTTGTGATCGCTGGACTTGTGGCGATTTTTGTGAGCGGGAACGACCTAGTTCGAATTTGCCGTGTCCTGGGGCCGGCGCCTGGGGGCGTGACTGGGAGCTAGGTCGCCCCCAGGGGCCGAACTAGCGCTGGTTCGCCCCAAGGACGCTCTTTTTAGGCGCCCTGGGGGGCCAAACGGCTAGAGATTATCTAACTCCTATGCCATTGAGTTTATACGGAGATTCGTGCGAGTTTTTTTTGCTTTTACTTTTGTTTATGCTTGTTGAGTCACTTAGATGTGAAATAACTAGGCACGCCTATATCCTAAAGGTTACAATAGGTAGATAATCATGTTCCCTATTTCGCACAATGCACAATAACCAACCCCAACTAGTATAACGCCCGTGCGTTGCCACGGGCTCTTCAAAATTTATAATCAGTATCTTTCATTTATCATCCCCTCATATTGGGTGATTATGGGGTGCTCTAATTAGAAACACAACAATCGAATATTAGGAAATTTCACCGAACGAACAACAACGAATAATACGATATCTATCAAACGAATAAAATGAGGTCATATTTTTGGTCCGTCATGCACTTCTGTTGAAAAGTGCCTATACCTTTTAGAATCAACCCACTGTTTGCTCGCACGCAAAAAAAATACATCTCTAAAGTGGGGAACCGATCGGTGCCAAAAAGAACTCAAACTCCTATCCAATCTCGACTTCGTGCTCTTCCACTTCCATTGATAAAGATGGGACGTCAAGGGTTTCATCATGATGACCTCGAGCAGCCGCCGACATCCCTCCCCACATCTACCCCTACCCCCTGCTGCCGCTTGCACTGTCCTTGCTCCTCGAGGGACACAATGTTCTCTAGGATGGGCATGACCAGATCCACGAGGAGGCCACATTCTTCCATGGGAACCCAACCAAGCACACCACCCTTCGCAACCATCCAATCCCAGCCTAACAAAGTCAAGACCCGCCATCGATCCACAAATCAGGCTCGCCGCATCCAGGTTCACTGCAAGTCTGCGACGAGTCTGTAGTCGACATCTTGACTTTGGCTATCCCCACGGAAGAATCATCGGATCCTGCTTACTTTTACCATCACTTCGTCTCTTCCCAAGGCAGCGACACCACCCAGCCAATCACCACCACCGCTTGCGGCTTGCCTACATAAAATCATGAGAAATCCCCACGGCGGTGCTGTAAGATCACCTTGGCGACCTCGACAGTGACCGACTGGTCTAAGATCTAAGCTAGCCGCTCTTTGTAGAAACCAATAGAAGTAGGCATGTGACTCAGATTTGTTCTTTGGTGTGCATGCGTTTCTTGCTGCCCACCAGCTCTTGTCTACAACTCGCCTATCTCTATACCAGCTCTTGGTCTACAACTCGCCTATCTCCATGCTCGAGACGACCAAGCTCGATGCGCAAGCCGCATACGTCTGCTAGAGCTATATCCAGGCCCTATGATTTTTGGATCACTGGCACTATTGGTGCCAGGACCGGAGTCGTCCTCATCCACCAAGTGGATCAAGGAGGCCCACCACCTAGACTCTGCATCGCAACATTTTGTATTTTCCTATAAAAAGTAAAGAACCTTCTCTAATAAACGTAAATATAACCTTTTGGTTTTATAGTCTCAACTTTCCTACACTCCAATACCAGAAGGATTTCTTGGTTTTATTTAATGACCTTCTTGAATGTCATTCACTTAGAAAGGTAGTAATCCAATCTGTGATATTAAGGCAAATTATTAGTCATATTAAAGTGCAAAAGGCCCTATGGGAGTCAAAGCATGACTTTTATGGTTATACTATAATTTGCAAGATCTGAGATTTATGCAAGTGTACAATTAGAGAAGATCCAATTAAATAGATTTTCACATTCAGAATAGTACGATTAGCAGTAGCACTTCAATTTTTTCATGTTTGATTAGCTTGCTAGGTGGTTATCACTAAGCATGTTGGAACGATGAGTATAACCTAACTTAGTTCAGTACGTGTTGCTGCAAATTAGTTCAGTACGTACGAAGCTGTTGCTAATTTCAATGTCTGGCTGTTGCAAGTTTCTAATGAAAAAGTACTTCAGGTCAAAGGTCAGGGAATATACACTTTTGTTATCATGGTTGTTTCCTTATAGTGAACAACTTTGATCACCACTTCAGCAGCTACTATCTATAAGAAGACATTAGCTAAGTAGATACAGGCAAAGAAAGCATGTAGGCAAAACCAGAATTAAAAACATCCTTCTCAATGGAGCTCGTGCAGTTCAGAAGACCCTAATCATCGATGAGGGACCCCTCCGATGGTAGCATGGCGTGACAATTGCCGTCAATGACAACACCCAAAGTACCTTGCACAATCCATCGATCCAGTTCGGAACAATCAAGCACATACCTTGCAAAGTGATGTGGATCTGAAGCAGAGGTGGGAAGGTAAAGGCTCAGGTGAGGTGGAATGAGACGTTGATATAGACGTGCACGCATGAGAATAAGGTGGTGCCCAGGATGGATCTCCATCGGAGGAGGCCGGATCCGCTCGGGAGGAGGTTGCTGTAGTACCTGCCATCTGTGCGATGGATCACGGGGCTGGCAGGCAGGGGGAGGGGATAGGAGGGAGCGGGTGGGCTAGAGTGCAGATGGCGGGTGCCCCCGACGACGGCTGGGAAGGATGGTGGAGGAGGTGGATGAGGATGGCGGCGGCGGCGTCTGCGGTTGCGCCTCGTCCGCAGCCGTGCTGGTGGTGGTCGATGCGAGAGTCGGATGGCGTCGGCCAGAATCAGGCAGGGGCGACAAAGATTTAGAGGAGAGAGAGAATGGAGGCGATGAGCGATGGGAGGAAGGGCCACCGGCGATTGGGGTGGCCTCAGATCCGCCCTCCGTGGCCGCCTATTTCATGGGACGAACACCTGTGCTCACCGTCGGGCTCGCCTTCGGCCGCTGCCTCGCCGACATTCACGACGTAGAGCCCCTTCCTCCGATCCCATTTTCCAGGGAGGCAGTGCCATCCTTTATCGCAGAGAACGAGTCCACACTGAGATCCCAACCAGATCGTGATTCGCCTCCCCAAACCGCAGCGGCACATCTCACTCCAGCAACGACCAACCTATATGAGGCGGAGGGTCAGTGTAGGACGCGAGCGCCGTCACCATGGATGTGGGACGCCGTAGGTGGGAAGGAGGCGGCGACGGCGTCTGTGTTAGGAAGATCGCACGACGGCGGCGGCGTTTACTCGAGGGGATCGAGAGGAGCTGCGTTTGGTGCCGGGTGGGTTCTTTGGTGCGTGCGTGGGGCTGGTGATTGTGATAGGTGATCAGGTGAGGGCGTGCCATACCTGGATCGATAGTCTTACCATACCTGGTGGTAATTTAAATTTATTACCATATTCGATATTTCCCGAGTTATGGCCTTACCATACTTGGATTGATAGCCTTTGGGGTAATTTAAATTTATTACCATATAATTACCATATTCAAAATATCCTGAGTTATGACCTTACCATACCTGGATTGATTTATTACTATATGTGGATTAATTGTGATTTATTACTATATGATTTATTACTATACGTGGATAGCCTTACCATACCTGATGGTAATTTAAATTTATTACCATATTCGATATTTCCCGAGTTATGGCCTTACCATACCTGGATTGATAGCCTTTGGGGTAATTTAAATTTATTACCATATAATTACCATATTCAAA
>NC_041380.1:13822486-13823071 GCF_002162155.2 Triticum dicoccoides
GATAGCCTTACCATACCTGGTGGTAATTTAAATTTATTACCATATTCGATATTTCCCGAGTTATGGCCTTACCATACCTGGATTGATAGCCTTTGGGGTAATTTAAATTTATTACCATATAATTACCATATTCAAAATTTCCTGAGTTATGACCTTACCATACCTGGATTGATTTATTACTATACGTGGATTAATTATGATTTATTACTATATGATTTATTACTATACATGGATAGCCTTACCATACCTGGTGGTAATTTAAATTTATTACCATATTTGATATTTCCCGAGTTATGGCCTTACCATACCTGGATTGATAGCCTTTGGGGTAATTTAAATTTATTATCATATAATTACCATATTCAAAATTTCCTGAGTTATGACCTTACCATACCTGGATTGATTTGTTACTATACGTGGATTAATTATGATTGATTACCATAAATACGTTGGGTATTGCCCGTCAGACGAGAAAAGAGAAAAACCGGTGGGAGGGGCTGGTGGGAGGTGGGACGAAGAAAAACCGGTTGAAAATAAACCGGTTGAAAATAAACCGGTTGAAAATAAACCGGTTGAAAATAAACC
>NC_041380.1:13823192-13823730 GCF_002162155.2 Triticum dicoccoides
TACACTAAACTTCTATACGAGATTTATTTAAACTAGTAGCTTAACGTTGATTTGCATATTATTTGAATTTGTGCCATAAAGATTTTTTTAAGAATATCTATGTTGATATGCAACCTTGAATATTTGGTATGCATGTTCTTACAGATTGATTATCTTTGGTGGAGTTGTCTAATATGTTCGCAACCAAATTAAGTCGTGACTTGGATTACAGTTGCAAACACATATATCAACAAGACAAAAATAATGCTCTTATGCACATGCTATCATGGAGTACTAAAAATATACTTTGCCTTTTCATCCTAATGCAATATTTGTTGGGCATCACTGAGGTGGAACGGCATCAAAGGCGTAAAGAGATACTGGCAACTAGTAGATATTTTTGTTGTCTAATAAATTGTAAACATCCTGAATACATTTTAAAATTCATCCCACCTTTATGTTTTTTGTGCAAATGCCACTCATTTTTCTGATGTCATTGGGTGTGTGTATCAGGGATGATTTTTTCTGCTGCAACTGCAATCTTAAGTAAAATGGGATG